>NC_091211.1:20273189-20348189 GCF_040958095.1 Procambarus clarkii
ATGATAGAAAACGGTATTCGACTATTATTTATGATAGAAAACGGTATATTTATGATAGAAAACGGCATTATATTAATGATAAAACGGCATCATATTAATGACAGAAAACGGTATTATATTAATGATAGAAATCGACATTATATTAATAGAAAACGGAATGCAAGCTATTGCGTAGAGTATGCATATTATAGAAAACGACAAATACATTAACGACAGAAAACGGCATACAAGATATCAATGACAACAATCTACGTCACATAAAAAAAAAGAGAAAATAGTGAGTATGAGAACCAAAGAAAACGGTTTGCATCAGGTTAACGATATTAAACAATTAACACCGTAATAACAGAAAGTTAGACAAATTACAATTACCAAAATTGCATAAACATTATCGGAACAACGACAAAAAAAACAACAAGAAAATTGGACGCCCCCAAAAACAAAAACATGCTAAGGGAGATGGGAAGGTTTAAGTCACTTCTGATATTGACAATAATTACAAAACCAAATATTTAACAATTTAACTCAAATAGTCAAATTACGCCATTAAAGATTGTGATTCACCATGGTCTAAGGGAAGGTTGACCAGACCACACACTAGAAATTGAAGGGACGACGACGTTTCGGTCCGTCCTTGACTTGAGAATGACTTGAAAAATCGACTTGAGAATGGTCCAGGACGGACCGAAACGTCGTCGTCCCTTCAATTTCTAGTGTGTGGTCTGGTCAACATACTTCAGCCACGTTATTGTGACTCATCGCCTGCCTAAGGGAAGGTCTTAAGTGGGCCTGACGGCTGAGTGGACAGGGATCGGGATTCGTAGTCTTAAAAGTTCCGGGTTTGATCCCCGGTTGAGGTGGAAAAAAATGGGCAGAGTTTCTTTAACACTGATGCAGTGAATTTATTTTCTTTTAGTCTTTTGCACTGATGCAGTTCTCCCCTTAGCAGTAAATAGGTACCTGGGAGGACAGCTGCTACGGGCTGGTTCCCTGAGGTGTGTAACAAAAAGGAGGCCTGGTCGAGGACCGGGTCGCGGAGACGCTAAGGCTCGAAATTATCTCAAGATGGTACACGTTCTCAAGTCGATCTTAATTCATAATTACTGAGAAATGAACTAGAGGGAAGCTCCAAGGTGTTCAAGAGAGAAGTGGATAAGCACCTCCAAAGGATACCTGATCAACCAGGCTGTGACCCGTACGTCAGGCTGCGAGCAGCCGCGTCCAACAGCCTGGTTGATCAGTCCGGCAACCAGGAGGCCTGGTCGACGACCGGGCCGCGGGGACGCTAAGCCCCGGAAGCACCTCAAGGTAAGGTCTGCCGTACACTCTCTCTCTCACAACCAGCATTAATGACACGCCCGGGGGACTGGAGCCCATACCTGGAGCATACCTGGGCAAGGTTTCGAGAGTCCTTCTACTCCCAGAGCCCAGCCTGAGGCCAGGCTCGACCTATATGCTGCACGAAACCTGAGTAAATTACAGTCTGCTGCATTCAAATAATCTAGGATGATGAAAATATACAATGAAATGAAAATGAACGATGAAAATAGCTTTTACAATTATTGGAGGGGGGGGGGGGGGAAATAGTAGCTAGGTCTATAAGGAACAAGTTTCAGCATTTGCGCGCGTGTGCGTGCGTGCGATCAACCTCTCTAAGCTTATCTGGCCTCACCCACACACTTAATTACGAATTTTTTTTAGGGCAAGCTCCCCCTCCCCCCCCCCTTCAACTATCACCTTTAACGATTAACTACACTAATAAACCATCCCCCCCCAACCCCTCCCCCCCTCCGCTGCAGTTGTGGTCTCCGCTATCGGCCAGTAGCCGGCCCCGCCCACCACCGCCCACCAGCGCCGCGCGCAACGCCCCGTCGCCCCGCGAGTCGCGACGCCGCGAAAATTTAACGAATACTCTCCACCGCGAACGAAATTCGCCCTGCCACCTCCCTCCCCTCCAACTTGGGGCCTCGCTAACCAGTCTCTGATAGGCGAAGCGCATTTCGCACGCCAGACGGCGGAACGCCGGCCGAAACCCGGCGACCTACGGTGCGCCTGGCGCTGAGGGTAGGAGGGGGAGAGACGGCCGTGGGGGGTTTTGTGGAGTGAATTTATCAACTTTAAAAGTTTGCGGTGGGGAATGCACTGAGGTTCAGGACTTGTTGTTGACCAGTGGTGGAGGGTGTCTGGCTGTGGTAACTCTCCCTCTCTCTCTCTCTCTCTCCCTCCCTACTCCTTCCCAGGGCCCGGAAATAGGCCTATCCTTCCGCTAACTTTGCCGCAGCGAACCATAGGCTATGGGGGAATCTTGGAAGCCTAACACCAGTTCCTAATAAAACTGCATAGGCCTACTCAATCCCTCTAATTTGAGCTAAACAAGGCAATTACAGGCAAGTCCTCAATTTCACCTTAGCTAAAAATAGACATATCCTACCCTTTAAAGGGTAGACACATAAGCCTAAAGAATTAGGTCTGCCATCCTAAGCTAAATATAGGCCTTAGTTTCCCAGTCTACGATGGAGGGGCTATTGAAACATGGCGCGGGTCTGGTGTTCAACCTGGGTTTACAGCGGTGAAAAGATCGATATGTGAGAGTAATACAGTAGGCCTATTTCTCCCCCGTCACACACGTGTTGAGGTCTGATAATGGTGTATGACATGTTATACATCCTGTACCGGGTCCTACACCAGTTATACATCCTGTACCAGGTCATACACCAGATATACATCCTGTACCGGGTCCTGCACCAGTTATACATCCTGTACCGGGTCATACACCAGTTATACATCCTGTACCAGGTCCTACACCAGTTATACATCCTGTACCGGGTCCTACACCAGTTATACATCCTGTACCGGGTCCTACACCAGTTATGCATCCTGTACCGGGTCCTACACCAGTTATACATCCTGTACCGGGTCATACACTAGTTATACATCCTGTACCGGGTCCTACACTAGTTATACATCCTGTACCAGGTCATACACCAATATTATACATCCAATTTTGCTGTATTCTAAGACTGCCCCCCTTATGCCAGAGGGCATCAGGGGCCACTCCTATGCCAGAGGGCATCAGACTACTCCCCCTTGCCACACACTGATGAGTACTCTCGAAGTACACTAACGTTAATATATAATTTTCAAGCCACTAACGACGTGGGATGAACCCACAAAACACGAAAATTTACACAACATTGACCACAAACATTTCGAGTTTTCACTTCTGCTGAAAATGTGAGAGGAAACCCTTCCAGGGCAATTGTTACGAAACTCGTTATTCATATTGTTACTTGTGGTAACGGTGAGTTAAGGCTTCGTTTGACAACGTGCACAGTCAGTCTATCAGAACGTGTCCAACGTGCACAGTCTATCAGAACGTGTCCAACGTGCACAGTCTATCAGATCGTGTCCAACGTACAGTCAGTCTATCAGAACGTGTTCAACGTACAGTCAGTCTATCAGAACTTGTCCAACGTACAGTCAGTCTATCAGAACGTGTCCAACGTACAGTCAGTCTATCACAATATCTCCAACGCACAGTCAGTCTATCAAGTCAAAGTACACAGTCTCACTTCTTATCTTCAACTTAAGATTTGAATGATCTCATTGATGGATATTTTGAATATGATGGATTGAACATTCTGAAGTTCAGGCTGTACTTCAACTATTAATCTTTACTAGTTCTTGTAGTCAGCTAGTGATGGCTAGTGACGTTTACTAGTTCTTGTAGTCAGCTAGTGATGTTTACTAGTTCTTGTAGTCAGCTAGTGATGTTTACTAGTTCTTGTAGTCAGCTAGTGATGTTTACTAGTTCTTGTAGTCAGCTAGTGATGCCTAGTGACGTTTACTAGTTCTTGTAGTCAGCAAGTGATGCCTAGTGACGTTTACTAGTTCTTGTAGTCAGCTAGTGATGGCTAGTGATGTTTACTAGTTCTTGTAGTCAGCTAGTGATGGCTAGTGATGTTTACTAGTTCTTGTAGTCAGCTAGTGATGGCTAGTGATGTTTACTAGTTCTTGTAGTCAGCTAGTGATGTTTACTAGCTCTTACAGTCAGCAAGTGATGGCTAGTGATGTTTTCTAGTTCTTGCAGTCAGCTAGTGATGGCTAGTGATGTTTTCTAGTTCGTGTAGTCAGCTAGTGATGTTTACTAGTGGTCTTCAGCTGGGGGAGTCCTTTACCAGTGGATCTATATAGTTAGTAGTCAAGTCTGATGTGGACACGTCAGCCAGCTAACATAACTACTCTTTCATACTAACATACTAACAGCCAGCTAACATACTCTTTCATACTAACATACACCATACTAACATACAGCCATACTAACATACACTAACTACTCTTTCGTATCTGAGCCGTGCCTCTGACACCGAGCCAAAGTGGTAAATGCAATTAGTCTAGTCTATCACCACATAGGCTGGCGAGACTGCTCAAGGAGAGGCACTCGTGCCAGCATCTTCAGGCACAGTGCCTTTGACACGGGGAGCCCAGAGTGAGTAATAGGCAAATATAATTAGTTTAGCTTTACTGCTAAATCGCGTGACAGGATTGTGGCTGGAGCTTAGCAATGAATGTCAATAGTGTGTTAGCAAGAGATATATATACTCTCTCTCTCTCACTTAGGGGATCACCATAGCCCGTGCTACATGGACACTTCGTTCTGAGTAGCTAAATCTAAAATCATCATCATCTCTCGCTCTCTCTCTCTCTCTCTCTCTCTCGAGCCTATTTGGCCACTAATAGGAGATTGGGGGGTATGAAAATGGGTTTCTCTCTAGGTAATGGGATGTCGTTTTTAAATGGAAGGATGCACTTGTAATGGATAGGCCTAGTGTGCACTCGTATGAGTGAAAACTCTTAAAAGAGTGCATTACCTAGGACCCTTTCAAATGGATGATATGCACTGTTAATGGGCCACTATTAACTGCCTGAAACCCTCGACTCGGGTGAAGTTGACTATATATACTTCATATAGAGGTCGAAACGTCGTCGTCCCTTCAACTTCTAGTGTGTGGTCTGGTCAACATACTTCATATAGGAACAGTTAGTTACAGACTGAGTAAAATGGTCGTCCATCCGGTGGTACAAGGATGTGAATTGTTCACTTTCTGAACAGGTGAAATGGACAATCTATCTTAATTGGTCATTTTTTTTTTTCAAAACCTTGATAATTGTCGAAGTCTTTTTTGACGATCAAGATATAGAACTGGCTTCATGAAGCCCATGTAACAGAAATGAAATTAATATTTAACGATTAGGTCTACATTATATACATCCTTGGAGGCTATAAAAACCAAATTGGGGTTCAACTATTCAAAAATAAGTCATTTTCGTAAATTACCGGACGAGTGAATGTGATCACGCACGGATATTAAAGTTGGACACGAGTGATCTTGAGACAATTGCCAGACTTTAACATAACTTCAAACGATCACTTCGAGTAATGTCTTACCAACTCGTTAAAAACTCACTGAAATTAGTGTATTTTTTTTTGAGAGCTCGTTCAAGTGTGTTATACGAATTTGTTGTATAAAATTGCCATAAATATTTTTCTTTACTCGGTTTTGAGGAAGTTTCAGGTTGAATTTGGCAGAGTCTCATTTTGAGGGTTTCACGTTTAAGTTGGACAGAACCTCATTTTTTGAACATTTTTCACGTTTAAGTTGGACAGAACCTCATTTTTTGAACAGTTTCACGTTTAAGTTGGACAGAACCTCATTTTTTGAACAGTTTCACGTTTAAACTGAACAGAACCTCATTTTTGTGAAAATTTCACAAAATGAACTAAACTGAACAACACATTTTCAAACTTTTCCAATAAACAATTGTTTTTAATACGAATTTTCTTCACATTTCCAAAAAAAGACTTAAAATTCGGCAGACGAATGCGTCGGTCTCATCAAAATTCAACTGAGAAATAGTTCCTTACATGATATTTCTCATCACACCCACGTTGGGATATTTCTCATCACACCCACGTTGGGATATTTCTCATCACACCCACGTTGGGATGTTTCTCATCACACCCACATAAAGATGTTTCTCACCACTCCCACATAGAGATGTTTCTCATCACTCCCACATAGAGATGTTTCTCACCACTCCCACATAGAGATGTTTCTCATCACTCCCACATAGAGATGTTTCTCACCACTCCCACATAGATATGTTTCTCACCACTCCCACATAGAGATGTTTCTCACCACTCCCACATAAAGATGTTTCTCACCACTCCCACGTAGAGATGTTTCTCACCACTCCCACATAGAGATGTTTCTCACCACTCCCATGTTGGGATGTTTCTCACCACTCCCACGTTGGGATGTTTCTCACCACTCCCACGTAGAGATGTTTCTCACCACTCCCACACAGATGTTTCTCACCACTCCCACGTTGGGATGTTTCTCACCACTCCCATGTTGGGATGTTTCTCACCACTCACACGTTGGTATGTTTCTCACCACTCCCACGTTGGGATGTTTCTCACCACTGCCACGTTGGGATGTTTCTCACCACTCCCACATAGAGATGTTTCTCATCACACCCACGTATGGATAATTTCTCATCACCCCGAGTGGGGATATTTCTCACCAGAGGCACGTAGAAATATTTCTCATCAGACAGTAAAGATGTTTTTCATCAGAGGCAGTAAAGATGTTTTTCATCAGAGGCAGTAAAGATGTTTCTCATCAGAGGTACGTAGAGATGCTTGTCTCATTCACTCAAGTGTAAGAGATATTTCTCAAGCTAATAATATTCACTTTTCTGTGACTTGAAATAAACTTTTCTATAATAAACCGAAAGGTTTAAAAGTCCCAAGTATAAAAATAGACCTATGGTATAAAATAGGCCTATAATATAAAAAAAAGATGGGTGATTAACTTTGCTATATTATATTTGTTCTGGGTTACGGTGCGTTAGATTAACTCTCAAAGGAAGTTTTAATAAAAGTTAAGAGAGGCACTTTAGAGTGAAGTAACGACAATAGTGGATTTAAGTGTTACTTAACACC
This sequence comes from Procambarus clarkii, assembly GCF_040958095.1. NCBI lineage: Eukaryota > Metazoa > Arthropoda > Malacostraca > Decapoda > Cambaridae > Procambarus > Procambarus clarkii. Next base: position 20,280,199 of record NC_091211.1, read on the forward strand.
GTCAAACTCTCGCGTGTATATGTATATATGTGATATATATATATACATATATGTATGCATACATGCACACAGGTGATATCTTTACTACCAGAAAACATCACTTTTAAACTTGGGGAATATAATGCCACAATCAAAGAAGTTTGTGATTTTGGGTGAGGTGGTGGTAGTTGGTGGTTGGTAGTATCCAGCGTGGTGGTTGATGGTGGTGGTGGAGATGAAGTCCCCCCCCCCCCAAACACCAGGACCCCATCGCAAAAATTCTGAACTTGAAGCGACGCGGCAAAGTGTCTGAGAGAGAGAGAGAGAGAGAGAAGCGCGTGAACACGCGTTCGCTCTTAGAAACCTCTACATCTCTCTCTCTCTCTTAATTCTCTCACGTGTAAATGGAAGCCATCACGAGGCGATTCAAATTATATCAAGTTCGCATACACTTTTAGAGTTTTTTTTCAGTTTCAGTGTGTTAAAGGGAAGAGTTTTTCCGTTTTTTTTCAAGTTAATTTTCTTCGAGGTTGGGTGTAGAGGTGTTTTGTTAGTGTGTAAGTGTTCTCTCTCCCTCAGTGTGGCTGGGGACCAGGAACTTGAGAAAATAATAGTCTTACCTTCGGTTGAAAATCGTGACTCCTTGAAAGTAGTTTTATTCCAAATGTATGTCCACGATTTGATAAAAAACTAATTAAAATTCACTTTGCCCAGCCTTACTAATGAGTCACAAACTCACAAACGATCACATGGGACTCATAAGGGTGCAAAAACAGTCCAAAACCAAGTACACTAACAAATAAAACTGGTATGGTCTCCCAAGTCACAAAGCGCGCGAGCCAGGACGTGCTCGCCCCACTCCGCACCGAACGCGTGTTGTGTTCGTACTGCCCGCCCTCTCCTCCCGCTGCCTGCGCCTCGGGCCCAAACTCTCGTACGTGCATACTACTGCATTCGTGCATTCAACCATTTTTTATATATTTTTCGCCTTGCATGTTGCCGATTTGGGCCTAAATTTCTCTCTTATGCTCGATGTCTCGTGCATATTCGCTCGTGATACCTTGAAGCGGGTTTAAATACACGTATTATGAAAAGGTAAACAATCATCATACATATGGCAGCGAGGTGAGGAGAGAGAGAGGGAGAGAGAGAGAGAGAGAGTGATGGAGCTTAACAATTGAGGTCCAGTTGACCTGGTCTGACCATTCGACTCCAGCTGCCAATGGTAGGAGTGTGTCGGTGCCTGCTGCTGGCCCTCCCACATGAGCCCATTCCCTCGTCCGCGCCGACTCCTGTCTGGCCTAGCCAATACTTCTATATGATTACCTGTTTTTTTGTTCGTTTTCATCTGCTATACGGGGATGGGAATGTTATGTCTATATTGTATCATAAATACACTTTGTGGATGCACTTTTTTGTATTTTTGGTGTGTATTTTAATGGCATATGTAGTGTAGGCTGGAGGTGTAAATGAGACTGATGTCTATAATGTTTCTAGCCGGCTGGTGTTCCGTCGGCGGCCGCTACGGCTACTATAGCCGGCTTCCGCCTCTACCTCCGCACGCTAGCTTCCCGAGTTTATACTAATATATAATATATATTATTTATATATAGGGGTGCCACTTGTGGGGACTTATACCTTTGGAGAAGCATTCAGAGAACAACTTTTTGTTTGACTCTTAAATACGTATAATTATTTGTGTCTCTACACCTTATTATTTTTATTATACACTTTTTATATGTAGACATATATGTTGAAAATTTTCAGTTGCATATTGGCTTGGGGACCATTCAAGCTTGTTCGCATATAGGATGTTGTTAACGTGTCAGGTGTCGTTTGGTATATGTTGCGCATGTTGCCTCGCGCAACATAACACGCGCAACTTGTCTTGCGCCGCACGCGACGCGCAACATGTCTCACGTAACACTACCAGCCTGTTGTGTCTCACGCAACACCACCAGCCTGTTGTGTCTCACGCAACACCACCAGCCTGTTGTGTCTCACGCAACACCACCAACCTGTTGTGTCTCACGCAACACTACCAGCCTGTTGTGTCTCACGCAACACCACCAGCCTGTTGTCTCACGCAACACCACCAGCCTGTTGTGTCTCACGCAACACCACCAGCCTGTTGTGTCTCACGCTACACCACCAGCCTGTTGTGTCTCACGCAACACCACCAGCCTGTTGTGTCTCACGCAACACCACCAGCCTGTTGTGTCTCACGCAACACCACCAGCCTGTTGTGTCTCACGCAACACCACCAGCCTGTTGTGTCTCACGCAACACTACCAGTCTGTTGTGTCTCACGCAACACCACCAGCCTGTTGTGTCTCACGCAACACTACCAGCCTGTTGTGTCTCACGCAACACCACCAGCCTGTTGTGTCTCACGCAACACCACCAGCCTGTTGTGTCTCACGCAACACCACCAGCCTGTTGTGACTCACGCAACACCACCAGCCTGTTGTGACTCACGCAACACCACCAGCCTGTTGTGTCTCACCCAACACCACCAGCGTGTTATGTCTCACGCAACACCACCAGCCTGTTGTGTCTCACCCAACACCACCAGCCTGTTGTGTCTCACCCAACACCACCAGCCTGTTGTGTCTCACGCACACCACCAGCCTGTTGTGTCTCACGCAACACTACCAGCCTGTTGTGTCTCACCCAACACCACCAGCCTGTTGTGTCTCACGCAACACTACCAGCGTGTTCCACACCTTGTGTTCCATGCTCATGTTCCACATCTTGTGTTCCACACCTTGTGTTCCATTCTCGTGTTCCACACTTTGTGTTCCACCCTCGTGTTCCACCCTTGTGTTCCACACCTTGTGTTCCACATCTTGTGTTCCACATCTTGTGTTGCATCCTCGTGTTCACACCTTGTGTTCCACACCTTGTGTTCCACACCTTGTGTTCCATCCTCGTGTTCCACACCTTGTGTTCCACCCTCGTGTTCACACCTTGTGTTCCACACCTCGTGTTCCACACCCTGTGTTCCATCCTCATGTTCCACCCCTTGTGTTCCACACCTTGTGTTCCACCCTTGTCTTCCATCCTCGTGTTCCACACCTTGTGTTCCACCCTTGTCTTCCATCCTCGTGTTCCACACCTTGTGTTCCACACCTTGTGTTCCATCCTCGTGTTCCACACCTTGTGTTCCACCCTCGTGTTCACACCTTGTGTTCCACACCTCGTGTTCCACACCCTGTGTTCCATCCTCATGTTCCACCCCTTGTGTTCCACACCTTGTGTTCCACCCTTGTCTTCCATCCTCGTGTTCCACACCTTGTCTTCCACCCTTGTCTTCCATCCTCGTGTTCCACACCTTGTGTTCCACACCTTGTGTTCCACCCTTGTCTTCCATCCTCGTGTTCCACACCTTGTGTTCCATACCTTGTGTTCCATCCCCGTGTTTCACACCTTGTGTTCCATACCTTGTGTTCCATCCTCGTGTTCCACACCCTGTGTTCCACCCTAGTGTTCCATACCTCGTGTTCCACACCCTGTGTTCCATCCTCATGTTCCACCCCTTGTGTTCCATCCTCGTGTTCTACACCCTGTGTTCCACACCCTGTGTTCCACCCTAGTGTTCCACACCCTGTGTTCCACCCTAGTGTTCCACACCTTGTGTTCCACACCGTGTTCCACACCCCTGTGTTCCACACTTTGTGTTCCACACCTTGTGTTCCACACCCCGTGTTCCACACCCTGTGTTCCACCCTCTTTTCCACACCTTGTGTTCCACACCCTGTGTTCCACACCTTGTGTTCTACACCCTGTGTTCCATCCTCGTGTTCCATCCTCGTGTTCCACACCTTGTGTTCCACCCTCATGTTCCACCCTGTGTTCCACCTTCATGTTCCACACCTTGTGTTCCACCCTTGTGTTCCATCCTCGTGTTCCTTCCTCGTGTTCCACACCTTGTGTTCAACACAGTGTTCCACACCCTGTGTTCCACCCTCGTGTTCCACACCAGTGTTCCACCCTCCAGACAGGTGTTCCACTCTTGTGTTCCATCACCTGGCTCTACAACCGTGTTCCACACCCTGTGTTCCACCCTCGTGTTCCACACCAGTGTTCCACCCTCCAGACAGGTGTTCCACTCTTGTGTTCCATCACCTGGAACAACCGTGTTCTACACCCATATTATATATATTCCTGTGTTCCGCCCCCCCCCCCTTGTGTTTTACCTGCATATAATTAAACAAAACTAGTGGAGAACTTGAACATTAAAATACTCTCTTAAGATTAGGATTTCTCTTAAGATTAGGATTTTTCTTAAGATTAGGATTTCTCTTAAGATTAGGATTTCTCTTAAGATTAGGATTAAACGAGCAATATTTTGAAGCATTAATATTTTTATTATTATTATTATTACATTTATTTTATATGTTAGGGTACCACCTCTGGTGCAAGTGTGGGGGACCCAAAGCCTCGGTGAAGAAAATAAAGATTATTCAGAGAATATTTTCTTCTCATTCCATATATGTTTTTTTTTATTTATATATTAATTTGTGTTTTTATATTATTATTGAATGTTATTAAACATAATTCAGTGTCATTAGAGCTTCGTTAACTGCGTCTTTAATAGTTAAAGCACGAACTAGTTGCTGCAGGTAGTTCGATAATGTTGTGTAGTTAAGGATTCTTACGAGTGTGGATGTGATTATGTTTGTGTGGAAGGAGTATCCACCAAATGACGAGGGGGGGGCTGGATCCAGATTCACGAAGCAGTTACGCAAGCACTTACGAACCTGTACATCTTTTTTCAATCTTGTGGCGGCTTTGTTTGCAATTATTAATTAGTTAATGAGCTCCGAAGCACCAGGAGGCTGTTTATAACAATAACAACAGTTGATTGGCAAGTTTTCATGCTTGTAAACTGTTTAATAAATGTAACCAAAGCCGTCAAAGATTGAGGAAAGATGTACAGGTTCGTAAATGCTTGCGTAACTGCTTCGTGAATCTGGCTCCAAGAGGATCATACTTCCTGAGGGAGTAGAAGCTGTTGTGCAGAAAGCCAAGTCTGCCAGATTTTATCTGCTGGAGAGCCTGGAGTCTATCGCATTGATAAGTTTGCTCCGTACACGATGTGTAATACCATATCTGTATGTAATCATGTACACTAAAGTTCACAATCAAACAGGGTGTGGCAGGAGAAGCAAATACTCAAGAAATCAGGTATAAATTATAAATGTTCCTTGAGTGCCCCCTATTTGCTTCTCCGAGGCCATGGGTCCCCACACCAGGACCACAGGTGGTGTACCCCCCTGTATATACACATATATATTATATAAATATATATATATATATTATATATATATATATATATATATATATATATATATATATATATATATATATATATATATATATATATATATATATATATATATATATATATATCGCCATTACGTAGCACTGAGAAGGAGGAATTGTAAAGTCTCCTGAAGCACACATTTTCTCTCTCTCTCTCTCTCTCTCTCTCTCTCTCTCTCTCTCTCTCTCTCTCTCTCTCTCTCTCTCTCTCTCTCTCTCTCTCTCTCTCTCTCTTTACACCTAATTATATCAATCGACGCGTCACCTACGAGTCTCTTATTATAATCTTGCTTTATGAACGGCCGTTACGTCAGGGATAACAAATTCTTAGAATATCTTTCTCCACCACCAATACCTCCGCCAGCGTCCGCCACAAGATTAAAATGCATTAGGGTGTCATTAATGCGATTTCCGTTTTCTTTCGTGTCTCCAGTGAATCTGTGTATAATCGTCTACACAGCCACAAGTATTTAATATTATTATTATTATTATTGTATGTTTCCATTATATACATGCTACCAATATATATATATATATATATATATATATATATATATATATATATATATATATATATATATATATATATATATATATATATATATATATAGTATTGTTTGAATAGCTAACATTCCTAGACACAAACGTATTGGGGGCATCATTGAGCCTAGACTCAGGTATTTAGCAGCGCAGAGAACCTTAATTACAGGTGTTTACAGCCTTAGGAAACCTAAGCTTAAGGGGGCCAGGAAAATAGGTATTTGCAAGGAAAATAAACATATGTATTTAAGTTGTTAGGAAAATTAAATCTATTTAGTGTCTGTCAGGGAAAACTAACATTGGGTACTTTAGGGTGTTAGTAAAATTAGATTTAAGTATTTAGGGTGATACCACCAGGGTGAGACTACTAGGGGTTATCTTGAGATTATCTTGAGATGATTTCGGGTCTTTTAGTGTCCTCGCGGCCCGGTCCTCGACCAGGCCTCCACCCCCAGGAAGCAGCCCGTGACAGCTGACTAACACCCAGGTACCTATTTTACTGCTAGGTAACAGGGGCATAGGGTGAAAGAAACTCTGCCCAATGTTTCTCGCCGGCGCCTGGGATCGAATCCAGGACCACAGGATCACAAGTCCAGCGTGCTGTCCACTCGGCCGACCGGCTCCAACAGGGTGACAACGTCACCGACAGGGTGACAACACCACCACCAACAACCCTAGCGAACACCTACCGTACAGGGCCATTAGACCAGTCAAATCATTACACCACCAATGCCCCAACACTATGCCCCTGTTACCTAGCAGTAAAATAGGTACCTGGGTGTTAGTCAGCTGTCACGGGCTGCTTCCTGGGGGTGGAGGCCTGGTCGAGGACCGGGCCGCGGGGACACTAAAGCCCCGAAATCATCTCAAGATAACCAATTCCTACACAGGCAGAATCTCCTTCACATACTCCTTTCAGCAACATTAAACACTTCTCCTCCAACTCTAATAGTGTTCAAGAGTCTCCCATGGCCGCGTGTCTGAGACACTATGTGCGTGTGATGGCTGCCAAGGACAGATTAGATATCTGTACTTAGATTATGTCTAATCTGCCAAGTACAGATTAGACATCTGTACTTAGATTATGTCTAATCTGCCAAGTACAGATTAGACATCTGTACTTAGATTATGTCTAATCTGCCAAGTACAGATTAGACATCTGTACTTAGATTATGTCCCAATAATTGGGAGCCGGTCGGCCGAGCGGACAGCACGCTGGACTTGTGATCCTGTGGTCCTGGGTTCGATCCCGGGCGCCGGAGAGAAACAATGGGCAGAGTTTCTTTCACCCTATACCCCCTGTTACCTAGCAGTAAAATAGGTACCTGGGTGTTAGTCAGCTGTCACGGGCTGCTTCCTGGGGGTGGAGGGCTGGTCGAGGACCGGGCCGCGGGGACATTAAAAGCCCCGAAATCATCTCAAGATAACCACCCAATTTGATGTGGGGGGGGGGGGGGAGGTTCATTTGGAAATTTTGGATTAATAATATACTTACACATGCATTGTTGGGGGTTCTCTCTCTGCACTTTGATTCAAGCAGTACGGAATCAAAGTATTTGTAGTAAGTACGTTTTTCAACAATACCAATACTAACAATGCGCAGCCCGTCCTCCAAAGAAAGACCCAAAGTTCATTCCATGCACCCGCCAAACCCCAGCTGTTTATGAATGAAAAACGGTTTACACTCGACTCACAACTGAATGAAATATGTACTTTTCTCGAAAAAGTACTTCGTTCACATCCTCTGCTGGAAACGCACTTCTCTCAGTGCTTCATTCACGTACTGCAAATACCAGCCCGTCCTCCAAAGAAAGACCCAAAGTTCATTCCATCCACCCGCCAAACCCCAGCTGTTTCTGAGTGAAAAACGGTTTACACACGACTCACAACTGATGACGTTCGAACACTTCCGGAACAAGCGCTTCACTGACGACTTTTGTTCGAACCACAACGCTGTAAATACTTCACCCACGTACTACAAATACAAATAATCGCCAACAGAACCTAAACACCTAACCTAACCTAACCTAACCTAACCTAACCTAAACACCTAACCTAACCTAACCTAACCTAACCTAATCTAAACACCTAACCTAACCTAACCTAACCTAACCTAACCTAACCTAACCTAAACACCTAACCTAACCTAACCTAACCTAACCTAACCTAACCTAACCTAACCTAACCTAAACACCTAACCTAACCTAACCTAACCTAACCTAACCTAAACACCTAACCTAACCTAACCTAAACACCTAACCTAACCTAACCTAACCTAACCTAACCTAACCTAAACACCTAACCTAACCTAACCTAACCTAACCTAAACACCTAACCTAACCTAACATAACCTAACCTAACCTAACCTAACCTAACCTATGCCTAAATATGCACAATATGCTAATATATTATAATATTAATTTATGTTTGAGAACAATTCCGTTTTTAAATGAACAGCATGTCAAAATTTACGAATGCGTCTGTGGGGTCGACCGCTGGATGTAATGGACTTGAGTCGAGGACGGGTGGATCATTTCAGCCCTCGCTACCAATATGGTACTGTTTCCAGGGCTTCGAAACCCACGTGGTAAAGCTTCTAAGGCTTCGAGACCAGTACCAGTACCACGTTGGTAGCTGATTTTATCAGTCAGATTTTATCAGTTGACTGATAAAATCAGTTGAAGCCGTAAGGAGGATTCGAATCTTCACCCTAGGTACTCACATGCAAAAACAACAATAATAATAATAATTATGATGATGAAGGATAATGAAAGATCCAATTTATGTTTTAGTGAATTAATCAAATTTTCGGAGGTCACGTATTTATCCTGTCCTAAGGTACACAATGTGTCAATCGACTTGAGAATGGTCCAGGACGGACCGAAACGTCGTCGTCCCTTCAGTCACTCGACTTGAGAATGGTCCAGGACGGACCGAAACGTCGTCGTCCCTTCACCTTCTAGTGTGTGGTCTGGTCAATCGACTCGAGAATAGTCCAGGACGGACCGAACCGTCGTCGTCCCTTCACCTTCTAGTGTGTGTGGTCTGATCAACACAATGTATCAATGTTCACCTGGTCACTACCCCTGCACCGCCAGCAGGTGGCCGTCACCTGCAGTAGGCACCCATCACCTGAACCCGATCAACAGTATCGGAAACTGACTATTCTAGACACCGTCGCCTCCTCACAATAGCCACTCAACTCACTCACTAATTTTCTATTTGAACACTGTAATCTGATGGCCTGGCGTGGAGCTGTCACCATTTGTTCCCTAATGGTTGTGACTCCTGTCGTGTGGTGCTGTAGTGAGCATTGTTGCTGTAGTTTTACATTTAGCTACTCACAACAAAGTATCCATGTAGCACGGGCTATGGTGATCCCGTAAACAGAGCATTGTAACGATGGGGGTGCTTAAATACAGTAGGTTTGTTAGGTCATAAAAGTATTTGTGTGTACGTCTGATACCATACTACTTGTGTAAAGGAGGAAATGTATATGTTTATCTCTCAGAATGTTTGGTAATATGTTTATTGTTTGTGATGTGTGTCTATGTATGTATTAACACGATGTACTGAACGGGGTGAGAATAGCTTGAGCTACCTCATCCCTTTGTGTGTATTTTACCTCAATAAATTTATTTCAATTTCAATTTCAAAATACAGTAGGTGCCTGTTGTTGTAGTGTGGTGCTGTAGTGGGTCTGGAGATTAGGCCTGATATGGTTGTTTTGCTATAATCGTTAAGTTTTGTGAACTGGTCATTGAGGTTCTTGTTTTAAGTAGAAGAGCAGACTCAGAAGAGTTAAGTGACAAGCAGAGAAGATGGACGATGTTTAAGATGTTAATTTATATTCATCTCAAGATGCAAGACTTCTATATATATCTGAAGTTGCAAGACATATATATATATATATATATATATATATATATATATATATATATATATATATATATATATATATATATATATATATATATATATATATGATTATATTTTGGTAGCAGTCTTTCATGTAAACATATGTTGTTGACTATGACCGAAAGGGTAAAATTAATGATTTCTCATGTTTTTCTTCACTGTCGAGGGAAATTGAAAAATTAACTCCCCAAAGTTCATTTTCCCAATTTACTTCCTTTGCAATCCTCTATAAACCTTTTGCAATCCCAAGGACGCTTGCCTCCTATACACATCCGACGAACACGTGGTATTATACACATCTGACGCACACCAGGTATTAATATACATCTGAAAAATGCATAATGTTACATAGATCTACATCGTTTGTGTGTGTAATTTTGAAACAAAATTCTCACGTAGAGTTAAGAGAACTTGTTTTGACTGACTGCGTACGCAGCGCGTAAGTACGCAATCACGTAAGGGGCAGCAGAAGAAGTAGCAGACAGACAAGGTGCCAAAATTGGTATCATAGAGACAAAACCATTTTCAATAAGAGTTAGAGACATTGCCAAAGATAGCATTTCAGCATCAGTAGGAAGAGCTTATAGCCAACAGCAGTGAACAAAGCCATTGTGAAGGGCCCAACAGGAACAACGGTGGGTGAACAAGAGCCTTAAATCCAACAGGAGCGAGGCAACAGGAGCTAAAGGGGGCAGGCGCAACAGAAACACAGGTCCAGCAGCAGCATCAGCAGCAGCATCAGCAGGAGTGGGACGATGACTACAGCAGAAGCAGCAGCAAGTACAGCATCTACAGTAACATCATCAGTAGTAGAAGCAGCATTGCTGTTAGGTCAGCTGTAGCAGAGGCCGGGTTGACAGCAGCAGCAGCAGCAGCAGCAGCAACAGGAACGTCGGTGATGTCGCCAAGAGCACTTGAAGATCTGTCGGAAACAGCACCAACAGAAAACAGCACGCTTAAAAGCAACAGAAACAAAAGGAAACGAGTCGATACCAACAGCAGCAACAGGGGGAGGAAGCTGAACACCAATAGAAATATCGATACTAACAGGAATACCAACGGGAGTTGGCCACAAACGGTATTAAACAGAACTAGACAACGGTATTAAACAGAACTGGACAACGGTAATAAGAAGAACTAGACAACGGTATTAAACAGAACTGGACAACGGTAATAAGAAGAACCAGACAACGGTACCAACGGCATCAAACGCAATACACAAAGTATTCAAAGTATCAACAGATAGTTTTGTCCAAATTAGGCCTAAGTCCAAGCCTAAGTCATCGCATTACAGACAAAAAGGATTTGAGGCATCTGATCAACCTATTTTTAAATGCATATATGACTTTTTTTTATTAAGGCATACGTTCAACCTATTTTTAAATTTATATATACAATTCCTTTATTGAGACACATGTGTAATTGATTTTTAAAATGTATATATGATTTATTTTTTATAGAGGCATATGTTCAATCTATTATTAAATACATATACAATTTATTCCTTTCTTGAGGCATATAACATATTTTTTAAATATATAAATTAGTTATTTCTTTATGCATCTTCTAGTAATCTATTTCTTGTGTGTTACCAATGACTTAAGATAGAATATCTAGCTAAATTGGACTCCAATTATCTGTTTAAGATTTAATAATTCTTGCTGCGTGCCTTGGTCGATTACATAATTATTTAAACAATTTTCTGAATCGTATGATTATCAATCATTTAAATTCATTTCAATGTAACTTGTCTCTTAATCTTCGCCTTCCAAGACACATATTTCCCCCCACGTGGTCGTATGTATGCCATACATGTATTATGATATACACCGTTGTATGCCAATGCAAATATGTTATTTAACTATAATCTTATCTAATCATATTTAACTCCTAAGACTAACTCCTAAGAATATATTTATATTCTTGTTGAACTCCTAAGACTCCTAAGCCTCCATTATCATGTATAAAGATGCTTAAATGTCTCTTATTATTCTTAAGATGTATATATGTAAATTTTCACTCATACTTTTCAGCATAAGATTTTGCAATTCCCCAAAGAGGGGAAATTCATTTTGTTATATTTAACTCAAGGACGATGGTAATTACTAATTGGAGAACTTAGAGGTGGACATCTTATGTCTCACTCCAACTACTGAGATAGTTTGCAAGATGTTGAGTCCTCAAAGTGTCGAACTAGTGAACGGAACAACGAAATCGTTGTAAGGTCGCTCTTTATCTCACAGTGATCTAGAAAGTCATTTACCTAAGGGGCAAGTCGAATGCAACTTGCCTAAGGGGCAAGTCGGATGCAACTTTCCTAAGGGGCAAATCGAATGCCATTTGCCTAAGGGGCAAATCGAATGCCATTTGCCTAAGGGGCAAATCGGATGCAACTTTCCTAAGGGGCAAATCGATTGCCACTTGCCTAAGGGGCAAGTCGGATGCAACTTTCCTAAGGGGCAAATCGAATGCCACTTACCTAAGGGGGACAAACTGATAAAGACATACGCATTTGTTCACAAATATCGGTGTTTAAAGTTCCGTAAGGTATTTCCCACGTATCGAACATTACAGTTCGAATATTTCAAACGACACACAACACTAGATCTGAGGTTAAAAGGTAAAAGTTCTCTAATGAACAAATCCACAAGGGCCGTGACGAGGATTCGAACCTGCGTCCGAGAGCATCCCAGACGCTGTCTTAATCGGCTGAGCTTAATCGATCACGCTATAGTGATTTCTGTGTGTAAAGGTTCTCTAAATTTGAAATAGTTTCCAATAGTGTAGTTGCAAGTGAAAAAGTGTAAACTACTTTGTGGATAAAAGTGTCTTAGAATATTACCAAATTTTCCTTTTAAATGTAATTGGTACCCAAAAAAATTGATACCCAAAAAATTGGTACCCAAAAAAGTGGTACCTCCAGAAATTGGTACCCAAAAAAAGTGGTACCTCCAAAAATTGGTACCCAAAAGTGGTACCTCCAAAAATTGGTACCCAAAAAAGTGGTACCTCCAGAAATTGGTACCCAAAACAGTGGTACCTCCAAAAATTGGTACCCAAAAAAGTGGTACCTCCAAAAATTGGTACCCAAAAAAGTGGTACCTCCAGAAATTGGTACCCAAAAAAGTGGTACCTCCAGAAATTGGTACCCAAAAAAGTGGTACCTCCAAAAATTGGTACCCAAAAAATGGAAATTTGATATAATGCTAATGTGAATTTTTTTTTATAATGCTGGCATAATATTCCCACAATCTCTTAGGATTGTAGAAACTTCCACAATAGATTGCAATTTAGTATATAAGAATTTCTCCAGAATTCTATAAACTAATTTGATAGGAAAATTACTTGAAACAAAAAAATAAATCATGCAAGAACTAAACTTTAATACCTAATCATTTATAACCCGAACAGAGATTAAAAGTTCCATTTAATAAAATTTGAATTGTATTTACTTTATATAGCTTAGGAGGAAAACTAAGATAAGTAAAGCTAATCCTGTGGTTGTAGGATTAAGTAAAAAAAATTACACCTGCATTAATGCAAATTATTGCATTTTCTTGATGCAATAATACAAATTATTGCATCAAGAAAATATATTGTAGAATTTTCTTAAATTTCATTGAAGAAAAGGACCCATCTACTTAACAATGATAACAGCAGGCATGACCTCGTGGAAGATTTCGAAATACACACACACACACACACACACACACACACACACACACACACACACACACACACACACACACACACACAAATTAGCATAAGATTAAGCCCAAGCTGCACACATTGCTAACCCCCCATCAATTTAATTAAAAAATTTACCACCTAAAGGAAACAAAATAAACAGAATCCGATGTTGCAATCTCTTAAAACACCTTTTTGCTTCCTGTTGAAACAGGAATTAAAAAAAAAAAATAAAACAGGAAATAAACAGGGAAACCCAAATTTCACGATTAATCTCGAGGAAAAATATATATCAGGTGAAAAGTTTCTTCAAGTTCCCAAGTTCCTTGTGGACAAGGAACCTCCACACTCGCTTTAACTAGTGAGTTAACTTAATAATATCTTAATAGTAACTTAAGATTTCTTTAACTTGAAGAACCCGAATTTCTTAGGTTGGGAGTCTTGATTTGTGTTTGCAATTTAGTATATAAGAATTTCTTCAGAATTCTATAAACTAATTTGATAGGAAAATTACTTGCCTCTCGCGAAGCTAAATTCTCGCGAAGCTATTCTCGCGAAGCTAAAATTCTCGCGAAGCTAAAATTACTTGCCTCTCGCGAAGCTAAATTTTAACAATATCATTTTCTTGGTAGGGTTTAAAAATGACATTGGTAAATGTATGTGATATTGTAATGTCTAGCCAGAGTATTAGACCCCCAAGGGGTGCTATCTTGAGGTTATCTTGAGATGATTTCGGGGCTTTTTAGTGTCCCCGCGGCCCGGTCCTCGACCAGGCCTCCACCCCCAGGAAGCAGCCCGTGACAGCTGACTAACACCCAGGTACCTATTTTACTGCTAGGTAACAGGGGCATAGGGTGAAAGAAACTCTGCCCATTGTTTCTCGCCGGCGCCTGGGATCGAACCCAGGACCACAGGATCACAAGCCCAGCGTGCTGTCCGCTCGGCCGACCGGCTCCCTACCGTACACAAGTATAAAATGGCGGCGGAGATAAAAAAAAAAGGGGTCACCGTTAACAGTAATGGCAACAGCGCTGCCAGCAGCAATATCACCGCCTCGCAACAGTAGCTTTAACATGAACAGTAACAACAACGGTAGGTGTATCGAAGCAGCAACGGTAGCCTGGTCACTGTTGATAGTAACAGGAGCACCAACGGTGTCACTATCGATGATTTCTGTTAGCACCAAAAATCACTCACGGGAGGGACTTCTGTTAGCTGTAACAGTCAAACTAACGGAGCCACAGTCAACAGTAATGCCGGAACCAACTTTCACCGTTAACGGTAATATCTGGAGCAGCAGAGACCCCCCCCCACCACTGTAACGGCAGCAGCAACAGTAACATTATCAACAACAGTAGGGCCACCAGTGACCGTAAGAACCAACAGCAGCAGCAACAGAACTTCAGTCAGCTGAAACAGTAGCAACAGAACTTTTATCAGCGGTGATACCATCAACAGGACCCTCTGTCGACGGTAAAAGCAGCAGCAACACCCTCTCTATCAACGGGAAACAACGGCAGCAGAACTTTTAGTCAACGGGACCAACGGTAGCAGGACCTCCTGTTATCGACGGAAGCAACAGAAGAAAGCAAGTATCAGCTTTTAGCAGAAACAGGAACAAAACTAAGTCATCAGCTAAGAAACAGGAATGCAACTAGAGAGCAACAGACACATTTCAAACAGAACAACAGATACAGCAGAAAAGCGTTGATGTATCAGAATACAGCAACACTATGCCTATACATCAACACTATAGGCACAGCAACATAGGCTCTGACGCAGCATAGCTGTTGAATTCCTAAAACACAGACACGGCTGTAGAATTCAAGAAACAGAGATATTGCAACAGAATCCAAGAAAACAGAGACACAGCTACACCATATAGCTATATAAATTCTTATAGCTATATGAGATATAGCTAACACAATTTTTGAAGCTAAAATTATGCATTAATATCTGCATTTTCTGTAATTCTGCTGCTAAATCTATATTTTTTTGCCAAGCTATATCTCAGTTTTTTTTGGGGGGGGGAATTCCAGAAGTTCAAGAAGCTCAAGATATAGCTGCGTAATTCGTAGATATAGCTGCGTAATTCGAAGATATAGCTGCGTAATTCGAAGATATAGCTGCATAATTCGAAGATATAGCTGCGTAAATCGAAGATATAGCTGCGTAAATCGAAGATATAGCTGCATAATTCGAAGATATAGCTGCGCAATTCGAAGATATAGCTGCATAATTCGTAGATATAGCTGCATAATTCGAAGATATAGCTGCGTAATTCGAAGATATAGCTGCATAATTCGAAGGTATAGCTGCGTAATTCGAAGATATAGCTGCATAATTCGAAGATATAGCTGCGCAATTCGAAGATATAGCTGCGTAATTCGAAGGTATAGCTGCGTAATTCGAAGATATAGCTGCGCAATTCGAAGATATAGCTGCATAATTCGAAGATATAGCTGCGCAATTCAAAGATATAGCTGCGTAATTCGAAGGTATAGCTGCGTAATTCGAAGATATAGCTGCGTAATTCGAAGATATAGCTGCGTAATTCGAAGATATAGCTGCTTAATTCCAGAGAACAATGATATACTGTCGATATCCATACCACACACACATATATATATATATATATATATATATATATATATATAGCTTCAGCATTCTTGGAAGCATATAACTCCGGAATCTCAGTTATATTTATGCTTACCAGGATAAGAGATAAGCAACAGAATTTCAAGATATCACAAACAAAAATGCAGAATTTCCCCCCAAAAAACAGAAGTTCAAGTTCGTTTATTGAGACAAGAAATAAATACATCTCAAAGGGATAGAGTAGCTTAGTCTATTTCTAACCCCCTAAAAAAAAAAACAGCTTCAAAATTTTAGAAAAATTTAGATAAACTAAATTACATAATCATATGAGTATAAACTGAGTATAAACTCAGCTATAGCTGCAAAAATAAACACAGATGAGTTGGCTTGCGATCGGATTAGCGAATCTGATCTCAAGATTAGCTCTAATCTCAAGCCAACACAGTGCCTTGAACATAAGAACAAAGGCAACTGCAGAAGGCCTATTGGCCCATACGAGGCAGCTCCTATTTATAACCACCCAATCCCACTCATATACTTGTCCAACCCGCGCTTGAAACAATCGAGGGACCCCACCTCCAGCACGTTACGCGGTAATTGGTTCCACAAGTTGAGATCAACTAAGATCAAGATCAGTCACTCTAACCACTGCTAAAAGAATGCTGAGAGCAACATTGCAAAAATATTACAAGTGTATTATCAGCAACAATTCAATACTTTCGGTGGTGTTAAGAGCAAAAGGGAGATGAAATAACACAAAAAATCAATCGTAGAAACCCACAAAAGCAACAGCTATAGCAGCAACAGTAGCAGCAGCAGCAGCAGCAACAGTAGCAGCTATAGCAGCAACAGTAGCAGCAGCAGCAACAGTAGCAGCAGCAGCAGCAACAGCAACAGTAGCAGCTATAGCAGCAACAGTAGCAGCAGCAGCAGCAACAGTAGCAGCAGCAGCAGCAACAGTAGCAGCAGCAGCAGCAACAGTAGCACCACCAGCAGCAGCAGCAGTAACAGCAGCACCACCAGCAGCAGCAACAGTAACAGCAGCACCACCAGCAGCAACAGCAGCAGCAGCAGCAGCAGCACCACCACCAGCAGCAGCAGCAGCAGCAACAGCACCACCACCAGCACCAGCAGCAGCAGCAGCAACAGCAGCAGCAGCAGTAGCAGCAGCACCACCACCACCACCAGCACCAGCAGCAGCAGCAACAGTAGCAACAACAGCAGCAACAGCAGCAACAGTAACAGCAGCACCACCAGCAGCAGCAGCAACAGTAGCAACAACAGCAGCAACAGTAGCAGCAGCAGCAGCAACAACAGTAGCAGCAGCAGCAGCAACAGTAGCAGTAGCAGCAGCAGCAACAGCACCAGCAACAGCAGCACCACCAGCAGCAGCAACAGTAACAGCAGCACCACCACCAGCAGCAGCAGCAGCAGCAGCAACAGCAGCACCACCAGCAGCAGCAACAGTAACAGCAGCACCACCACCAGCAGCAGCAGCAGCAGCAGTAGTAGCAGCACCACCACCAGCAACAGCAACAGCACCAGCAGCAACAGTAGCAACAACAGCAGCAACAGTAGCAGCAAAGAAGATGGAGGAACAGAGAAGACACCGCTAACAAAAGGAACAGCAAAGAATGAAGGCAACAGAATAAGGATGAAAGAGAGAAAGATGAAGAGAACCGTAGAAGGACCACGGAGGAATGACACTAAAACAGACACACTAAAACAGATTACCAAACGAAAGAAGGCGACGACAAAAGTCGGATAAAAGAATGGAAATCGGAAGCAAAAAGGAGAAAAATCTCTTCACCAAGGCGAAGGACCGGGCCGCGGGGACGCCAAGCCCCGAAATCATCTCAAGAAGACTAAAAACAGAAAGCCAAAAAGGCCTTATTACTGTGTCTAATTATTTTCCTTCAAGTAGAGAACGATTCCACTCGTTCAAATATATTATTTCAAAACCCAATTTCGATTGAAATATAAGAACAATTCCAAAATATATTTTGACTCGAGAAAATATATTCGTTTCTTACAGATTTGGGAAGGATTAAAAAAAATAGGAAAATGGAGAAAAAACACAGTTTAATTATGTGTCATTTTGAATTGTTATATAGCTAACGATATGTAAATTTTGTCGCCCTATTTCGCCTATTTTGGTCTGAAGCAGCGACCGAGTGGGGGGTGGGGAGTGGGGGGGGGGGGAAGCACAGACTTTTCAATGACAAATTTTCAGCGTGAACTTTCGAATAATTTTTCCCAGACGCTTATAATTTGGAAGAAAAAAATATGTATCGTAAAATATGTAAATTAGGGGGAAAAATATTAAATCGTGTTAGAATTTATATTGAAAATATTAAATCGTGTTAGAATTTATATTGAAAATATTAAATCGTGTTAGAATTTATATTGAAAATATTAAATCGTGTTAGAATTTATATTGAAAATATTAAATCGTGTTAGAATTTATATTGAAAATATTAAATCGTGTTAGAATTTATATTGAAAATATTAAATCGTGTTAGAATTTATATTGAAAATATTAAATCGTGTTAGAATTTATATTGAAAATATTAAATCGTGTTAGAATTTATATTGAAAATATTAAATCGTGTTAGAATTTATATTGAAAATATTAAATCGTGTTAGAATTTATATTGAAAATATTAAATCGTGTTAGAATTTATATTGAAAATATTAAATCGTGTTAGAATTTATATTGAAAATATTAAATCGTGTTAGAATTTATATTGAAAATATTAAATCGACATAGAATTTACAAATAAAGAGATAAATAAAAATAATTTATATAACAAACTGTATGTTTTTTTTATGTATAATTTTGGATCTCTATATCTACAAGCTCTTTTCACCAGAACTACGTTTTTCATGTATATGAATATCCCATATTTATATATTTATATATACATATGTGTATAAATCACGAAAATTAACAGGTGATGAAAAATGTCATATATA
This sequence comes from Procambarus clarkii, assembly GCF_040958095.1. Lineage (NCBI taxonomy): Eukaryota > Metazoa > Arthropoda > Malacostraca > Decapoda > Cambaridae > Procambarus > Procambarus clarkii. Next base: position 20,299,225 of record NC_091211.1, read on the forward strand.
TATATACATATATATATATGACAGTGTCAAACCTCGAAGGAAGAATTGAAACAGTAATTTCCTTAAGTACTTTCGTATATTAATATTCCTTCTGAAGATGTATTAATATTCGAAAGTACTTAAGGAAATGCCTGTTTCAATTCTTCCTTCGAGGTTTGACACTGTCATATATATATATATATATATATATATATATATATATATATATATATATATATATATATATATATATATATATATATGTATTTTACCAAATCACCTCATTCTTTGGGGCACACGTGAGGAACACAAATGCGAACAAGCCTGAATGGTCCCCAGGACAATATGCAACTGAAAACTCACACCCCAGAAGTGACTCGAACCCATACTCCCAGGAGCAACGCAACTGGTATGTACAAGACGCCTTAATCCACTTGACCATCACGACCGGACATAATGAGGTGATAGCCTAAGCTATTTGAAGTGGATTAAGGCGTGAAGTGGATTAAGGCGTCTTGTACATACCAGTTGCGTTGCTCCTGGGAGTATGGGTTCGAGTCACTTCTGGGGTGTGAGTTTTCAGTTGCATATTGTCCTAGGGACCATTCAGGCTTGTTCGCATATATATGTATATATATTTTTGCATATATGTCAGTGCATGGATGTATCTGGGGTGTATGCACTAAATACAAAAATAAATAGAAAACAATGGCCAATTAATACAGTGTCTGTACAATCATACGTAAGAACATAAGAACAAAAGAACAAAGGTAACTGCTCAAGGCCTATTGGCCCATACGAGGCAGCTCCTATCTATAACCACCCAATCCCACTCATATACATGTCCAAGATGTATGCAGCACAGTATTATACTGCTATACAAATTGTGTAATTTGCAGATTTCGTTATGTATCATATACACATTTACTTTCAAGACCTTGATATTCCCGTTCAGTAAGCCTATTTCTTCCTCTTTATCTCGTAATAATAATTTCATTAAGTAAGCCTATTTTCCTTCCTCGTTACAAAGTGTACATTCTGTAGGCGTAGTCTTTCCCTGGCGTTTCCTCCTGTTGTAAAGTCTTAATGTTGTCGACGATGAGTCACAATAACGGGGCTGAACATAAGAATGAATCGACTTGAGAATGGTTCAGGACGGACCGAAACGTCGTCGTCCCTTCACTTTCTAGTGTGTGGTTTCGTCAACATACTTCATACAAGTCACACACACGAGCCGGTCGGCCGAGCGGACAGCACACAATACGTGTGATCCTGTGGTCCTGGGTTCGATCCCGGGCGCCGGCGGGAAACAATGGGCAGAGTTTCTTTCACCCTGATGCACGTGTTACCTAGCAGTAAAACAGGTACCTGGGTATTAGTCAGGTGTCACGGGCTGCTTCCTGAGGGGTGGAGGCCTGGTCGAGGACCGGGCCGCGGGGACACTAAAGCCCCGAAATCATCTCAAGATAACCTCAAGATAACGACTTAATAACGGTCCAGGACGGACCGAAAAGTCGTCGCTACTCCAATCTCTGAGTTGTGGTTTGGTCAACTTTCTGTTGTCCTTTCAAACTTCTTGCTGTGAAGTGAGTCCATTCTTCAGGTCAACCAGACTGTTGATACACATCCGGCAGCCGGACGCACTCTTTTGTACTTGCTGAAAGTCTAAATAAGACTTAAGACGTGTTCAAGATCTAGATGATGACTCATGACGTGTTCAACGTCTGAATGACGCCTCACGACGTGTTGAACGTCTGAATGATGACTCATGACGTGTTGAACGTCTGAATGATGACTCATGACGTGTTCAACGTCTGAATGACGCCTCACGACGTGTTGAACGTCTGAATGATGACTCATGACGTGTTCAACGTCTGAATGACGCCTCACCACGTCTTCAACGTCTTAATATGCAACAAGGCTCGTTCCTGTACTAAAGGCTTTGGGTTACTATGAAAGACTGAGGGAACAGGACATAGGGGAGGGTGTGGGGGTGGGGGGAGGCCATAATACCGTCATCCGAGCTTGGATGACGTCCAACAGGCTGCAGGAATGGTCTAGCAGGTGGCTCCTAGAGTTCAATCCTAACAAGTGCAAGTAATAGCGCTGGCTGCCCCAGAGATGTGAGTAGAGATGGCCCCATCACCCGAGTAGGGAAGGGGGCATCACACACACACACACACACACACACACACACACACACACACACACACACACACACACACACACACACACACACACACACACACACACACAGTGTTTGCTGCGCCCTCTGGCGTGCGCCGGCAGCCATGCCATTATAAGATAAGAATCACTCAGCAACACACAAGACATGTGTGTGTGTTCCAATTCACTACCAACAGCGGATTACAAAGATTATATTAACTCGCCTTATGTGGACATCCGGTGTACTGCCCCATCCTGCCCAGTGGCAATATTTGTTTTTGTTACATATCAATACGTTAATGTCTCATAGCAAAAACAAAAAATATTAAGAGCATGGATGTTCGAAAATAGGATTTTTTGTTTGTAATTCACTCGACGTGTTCCCGGAAATAGGCTGAGGGGGGTTCGATCATGGAGTAATCTCCCGATATGCATGTTGTTATAGATTCAGCTACTTAGAACAAAAGTTGTAAAGTAGCACGGGTTATGGCGAGCCCGTAGTGGATTTACCTGGCACAGGAGCGGGGCTGCAGATTCCTGTCCGGGGAGTTTTCCCTGGCGTTAGTGGGAGTGCCACAGGGGCCAGCCTCTGGACCACTTTTGTTCTTGATTTACACATAGGTACATCATAGGTACATCATAGGTACATCATAGGTACGTCATAGGTACATAGTTACGTCATAGGTACATAGGTACGTCATAGGTACGTCATAGGTACATAGGTACGTCATAGGTACATAGGGACGTCATAGGTACATAGGTACATAGGTACGTCATAGGTACAAAAATAAGAACTTACTGATGGCACTAAACTGGGCAGTACATCTCCACCGGTACCAGACCGACAGGTCTTGCGAGGCGACTTAAGCACCTTAGTTAACTTCAATTAGTCAAAGTTGAGTTTTAATGCTAGAAGTCAAAGATTCAAAGCCAAGGAAACTAGGAAAAAAATGCTCATTAAGGTATCTGTATCAATTATTAAGATATTTAATAATTAACTTCATTAAGTTAATCATTAAAGCTTCGTTAAGATATTGGAAATTAACTCTGAAGCGGAGATTGTTATCCTGGCTCACTACCTTGAGGTGCTACTACAGGTAATAATTACCACTACAGGTAATTACCACATCCTGTGGTGGACTCCTTCGTCAGCAGTTCAGATCATCTTCGAGAATGGGTTCAGAGAGACTTAAATAATTCCAAGACTTGGTACCACTTCTAATAAAAGATGTTTACAAGAATTAAAAATATTCAGTATTTAAATTTAAAAATTTTGCCCAGAGGGGCGAGTTTATTGGGCAGCGCCACTTATCTTGTGAGCATTATTACACACAGAAATCACAATAGCGTGATGCATCAAGTGAACAAATCCACAAGGGCCGTGATGAGGATTCGAACCTGCGTCCGAGAGCATCCCAGACGCTGCCTTAATGGACTGAGCTATGTCGTAGAGCTTTGTCCATGTCGTAGCTCAGTCGATTAAAGGCAGTGTCTGGGATGCTCTCGGACGCAGGTTCGAATCCTCGTCACGGCCCTTGTGGATTTGTTTATTCAGTATTGTCCTGCTGGTCTCTTGTCCACTGGCCAGTTAGTCCACTGCCCGCATTACCATCACCTTACACTTGCTGGCGTTTAAATCTAATAACCATCTTGGGACCTAATCTGGAGCTTATCCACGTTTTCTTGGAGTATTTTGCAATTTTCATCAGCCGTTGCAGGAGCCATTCTTCCGTTCTCTAGATATAAGGGAAGACTTGTGGTAGACCTTGAAGCCCCACACCAGAAGAGAGAGACAGGGGTCGTGACCAGAGAGCTGTTGCTGTTGCTACTGTTGCTGCTGCTGCTGTTTCTGTCCTGCTGCTACTCTTGGTACTACCGCTGCTGTTGTTGGTCCTGCTACTGTTGCTGCTGCTTCTGCTAGTAATACTCGCTGCTGCTGCTGCTGCTACTGCTGTTGCTCTTGCTGCTGCTGCTTCCTGCAGCTGCTGCAGGTTCAAACACACCTCGTCCCTAAACAAGCACATCCCGGTTTTTGTTCCCAGCTCGCCTCAATTAAGTCGTCGAGCTTAACAGGTAGTTCGTACCATCTGGTATCAAATTGCCATCTCAGGAGGTCTCGCGGTCAGTGTCAGTCGCCTGTGGTGGTTGATCAAGTGGTTTTGAGGTGTTGATGAATTACTCACAGTCTGGGTGAGTAATTACACACACACACACACACACACACACACACACACACACACACACACACACACACACACACACACACACACACACACACACACTGGCTGGGAGGATATCTTGTTGTGTATTGAGCTCATACCACAGAGGAAGGTTAGGTTAGGTTAGGTTAGGTTAGGTTAGGTTAGGTTAGGTTAGGCATCTTGCTGTGTACTAAGCTCATAGGACAGGGGCGGACATCTTGTTGTGTAGTAAGCTCAGAGGACAGGAAGTCTGATAACTAGACACCGTGGAAGACTGTGTGTACTCACCTATATGTACTCACCTATATGTGCTTGCAGGATCGAGCATTGACTCTTGGGTCCCGCCTTTCTAGCTATCGGTTGTTTACAGCAATGACTCCTGTCCCATTTCCCTATCATACCTAGTTTTAAAAGTATGAATAGTATTTGCTTCCACAACCTGTTCCCCAAGTGCATTCCATTTTTCTACTACTCTCACGCTAAAAGAAAACTTCCTAACATCTCTGTGACTCATCTGAGTTTCCAGTTTCCACCCATGTCCCCTCGTTCTGTTATTATTACGTGTGAACATTTCATCTATTTCCACTTTGTCAATTCCCCTGAGTATTTTATATGTCCCTATCATATCTCCTCTCTCCCTTCTTTTCTCTAGTGTCGTAAGGTTCAGTTCCTTCAGCCGCTCTTCATATCCCATCCCTCGTAGCTCTGGGACAAGCCTCGTCGCAAACCTCTGAACCTTCTCCAGTTTCTTTATGTGTTTCTTCAGGTGGGGGCTCCATGATGGCGCGGCATACTCTAAGACGGGTCTCACGTAGGCAGTGTAAAGCGCCCTAAAAGCTTCCTCATTTAGGTTTCTGAATGAAGTTCTAATTTTCGCCAGTGTAGAGTACGCTGCTGTCGTTATCCTATTTATATGTGCCTCAGGAGTTAGATTAGGTGTCACATCCACTCCCAGGTCTCTTTCTCGAATCGTTACAGGTAGGCTGTTCCCCTTCATTGTGTACTGTCCCTTTGGTCTCCTGTCACCTGATCCCATTTCCATAACTTTACATTTACTGGTGTTAAACTCCAGTAGCCATTTCCCTGACCATCTCTGCAGCCTGTTTAAGTCCTCTTGGAGGATCCTACAATCCTCGTCTGTCACAACTCTTCTCATTAATTTTGCGTCATCTGCAAACATTGACATGTATGATTCCACTCCTGTAAACATATCATTTACGTAAATTAGAAAGAGGATTGGTCCCAGCACCGATCCTTGAGGTACTCCACTTGTTACTGTTCGCCAGTCCGACTTTTCGCCCCTTACCATTACCCTCTGGCTCCTTCCTGTTAGGTAGTTCTTCACCCATACTAGGGCCTTTCCGCTTACTCCTGCCTGCCTCTCAAGTTTGTATAGCAGTCTCATGTGCGGTACCGTATCAAAGGCCTTGATACTTGTGTGTGTGTGTGTGTGTGTGTGTGTGTGTGTGTGTGTGTGTGTGTGTGTGTGTGTGTGTGTGTGTGTGTGTGTGTGGTGCAAATGCAAGGACAATGTTGCCACGTGCACCATTACACCATAATCTCACCACCTCAATTCCACCCCAAAAATGTTTTTTTTTTTCATTGATGGCGATGTTCTTGTATTTTTTTTTTCCAAACCTCGGATCGTTTGTTTTTGTTTGGATTTTCTTTGTTTGTTTGTAAGACATGAATTTTCATGTTCATTACATTTATATATATATATATATATATATATATATATATATATATATATATATATATATATATATATATATATATATATATATATATATATATATATAAGACATACACACACAAGACATTTTCGCTATAGTTCAAGGGCCAGATTCACGAAGCAGTTACGGAAGCACTTACGTCCGTATACATCTTTCCTCAATCTTTGACGGCTTTGGTTACATTAATTACACAGTTTACAAGCATGAAAACTTGCCAATCAACTGTTGTTATTGTTATAAACAGCCTCCTGGTGCTTCGGAGCTCATTAACTGTTTAATAATTGTAAACAAAGCCGCCACAAGATTGAGAAAAGATGTACAGGTGTCGTAAGTGCCTTCGTGAATCTGGCCCCAAGATCCTAAGTTCATCCCACTATTAAAATAATAAATCCAGAGAGAGAAATAATCCCAAAATAATCCTTAACTTTGTTCCCGTCAATCAGAGTTATTTTGCCAATCAGAACGATTTTATAATTCACAATATACTTCATTATTGTCGTACATCTTAAGGATGAATTATATATGACCGTGATAATAGAGAATAGTGAATGATATATAAAATCATGAATGATATATACAGTTGCTGATAATGATATAAAACCAGTTTATATTATTATTATTATTATTGATGTAATTAGTTTGTTTGTTATAATTCTTTTACAATTATAGCAAATTGCGTAGACGCAATTTAAGTGTTTTTCCAGACCAGAAATCGGCACATATCAGTTATCTCCCATGGTAAACTGGGGAATGACATCCCCCGTGACTCATCTCCCATGGTAAACTGGTGAATGACACCCCTGTGACTCATCTCCCATGGTAAACTGGTGAATGACACCCCTGTGACTCATCTCCCATGGTAAACTGGGGAATGACATCCCCGTGACTCATCTCCCATGGTAAACTGGGGAATGACATCCCCCGTGACTCATCTCCCATGGTAAACTGATGAATAACATCCCCGTGACTCATCTCCCACGTTAAGATGATGAATAACACAAGATTGAACACCCAGGGTAAGCAAATGAACAAACGCCTCACATTATCCGCCAGAGAGAACAATAAAGAGTTTCGAACATCCGTCAGAATGTTCTTAGCAGTGAACACACACACAAAAAGAACAAATTAGAACATTTTTGTCGTGATGAAGTGGGTCAGTATTGACAGTGGAACGGAAAGCCTTCCTAACTCTCCCCCTATTTCCATAACCCCCCAGTACCTCCCCCTATTTCCATAACCCCCCAGCACCCCCCCTATTTCCATAACCCCCCAGCACCCCCCCTATTTCCATAACCCCCCAGTACCTCCCCCTATTTCCATAACCCCAACACCCCCTCCTATTTCCATAACCCCCCCAGTACCCCTCCCCCCCACAAAAGTTATTCCCTCACCCCACCGCTGAACACCTCTCGTCCCCTTGAGGTGAAGGTAGCGTGAACATTCCCCCAAAGAACAAATAACTGTTCTTGCTGTTGTTAAGAGTTCATTCCCACTCACTTAACCCACTCCGTAAAGAAATGCAACTGTTTTGCCCTAGCCCAAAGCGTCAGAACCTTTGCGCAAAGGGAGCCGGTCGGCCGAGTGGACAGCACGCTGGACTTGTGATCCTGTGGCCCTGGGTTCGATCCCAGGCGCCGGCGAGAAACAATGGGCAGAGTTTCTTTCACCCTATGCCCCTGTTGCCTAGCAGTAAAATAGGTATCTGGGTGTTAGTCAGCTGTCACGGGCTGCTTCCTGGGGGATGGAGACCTGGTCGAGGACCGGGCCGCGGGACACTAAAAAGCCCCGAAATCATGTCAAGATAACCTCAAGATAACCGTCATTTTTACGCTAGGGTAGGAAAAGCGTTGATTTGTTTTTTTTGAGGTGGAGGCTGCCTTATGTGTTGTACACATGGGGGTTTCTTTGTGTCTGTGTGTACCTCGAATACTGCATTTTCACACATCTTTCAGCCGTCTTGGGCTACATATCTCATTCTCAAACTATCCTTCATTCGTCTTGGGCAACATATCTTGTCTCACCCGCCAATTATGATGTGTGCTACTTCCTGTGTGTGTGTGTGTGTGTGTACTCATCTAGTTGTGCTTGCGGGGGTTGAGCTCTGGCTCTTTGGTCCCGCCTCTCAACCGTCAATCAACAGGTGTACAGATTCCTGAGTGTGTGTGTGTGTGTGTGTGTGTTTTAAGTAAAAACAAAACAACAAAAAATTGTTTCCTGTTTACCGTGAACGTTGCAATACTTGCAGAGTTGTGCGGTGATGTTTGTTTGTTCTTCTGCAACACTGCATGACCTCTTAAGGGGGTGATGCGAATGTTTGTTTGTTCTTCCCGCCAAACACACACCGAAACTACGACGTTGGTACAACGTTCGAACAAGTTTTAACACCTCCTAACCAGTTATAACAACCAATATAGCAAGTTGTAACAACGTTCTAATACGTCATAAACACGCTAAGCCAAGATTTAACAACTTATTACAAGTTGTAACAAGCGGAAAATAAAGACAGTTTTAGTTTGTGTTTCCAGGGTTTAGCCTGCACTGTCCCCAGAGATGTGTGGCAAGTGTTAAGTGTGCTCATCCAACCCGTCCTCTTAAAAAGAACGTCACTTTTGGCTGGTATGCGCGATATGGCTAAATTTGGACGTAATTTGAAATGAAATCGACTCACAAAAGTGACGTTCTGTTCCGTTTTCTATTTGAGTCGTCCGCCTTACGCGCAGAGGTTATAAGAGGACACTTTAAATTCACGTTTTTCATAACGTTTTGAAACTTTATGAGAATTTCCTGCCCACCTACCCTATCAGAGGACCCTTAACTTACTGTTGTTGAAAAAAGAAATCCCAAATTTATTTTAATTTTTTTTTCATTTTCAAATTACGTCCAAATTCGGCCATACGGCAAACGGCCAAAAGCGACGTTCTTTTTAAGAGGACAGGTTGGCTCATCAGCTGCCTGCAGTGCTTGAACTAAACAATACACTGTAGCTAACAGTAATCTCTCTCTCTCTGGCTATTTTGTTCACTTTTGCTTAGATTAGGAGAAGTACTGTTTGTTGAAGATGAGAAATGCAGAATGACCTAGGGTCAGGGGCTGTATACTGGTCCTTCAACGGTCCCTGGGGTACTTCTCCTGGGGTACTCTCCCCTGCCTCCACAGGGGTACTCCCCATGCCCTGTACCGTAGTACCACACACACGGTACTACCTGGCTTATATCCTTCGTCGTACAAATGAAGCCTTTCTAGCTTGCCAGGAAGCCTCCCAAACCTCCCCTGGGGGTATATTGGAAGCCTCCGCCACCTTCCCCTGAGACAACCATGGGGCATTTCCCCCTCCATGAGGCAACTGCGTAGTGGCCGCCGTCAGCCGGATACAGCTTCGAAGATCGCCAGGGAGAAGCACCACGGGCCACCATGCAGCCGGCTCCCGCGGGGCTTTGACCGGCTTCGGCGGCCCGGCGCCACCTGTGACGGTACCAAGAGGCACTATGGTGCCACGAGAGACAGTGCCAGAAGAGGAGGAGAGAGAAAAGGAGGAGGAGGAGGGGCAGAAAGAGATAATATTAATATCCAGGTTGAGGACGAATACATTAAATACTCCAAGGTCGCCTCATATTTTAATCCTATTATATTAAATATTTAATCTGTCTCACACTCTCATATATATATATATATATATATATATATATATATATATATATATATATATATATATATATATATGTATATATATATATATATATATATATATATATATATATATGTATATATATATATATATATATATATATATATATATATATATATATATATATATATATATATATATATATATATATATATATATATCCTAGCGTATAATGCAGGTTGAACAAAAGAGCTCAAACAATGTAAACTGCTTTACCCACAAAGCACTTTAGAGAGGACCAACTGTGACAGGTGAGAGACAGGTACTCTCATCAGCAACACAACATGTTATGACGGATATCCGGGCGTAATGCAAATGACTTTTCCCTGAATTTACGCGTTAACTTGGAGGTCCAACCTGTTACGGTAAGCAACACCCCTTTGTAAATGACCTCACAGTACACCCACCGCCCCAATTTACACCCCCAAAGTAGGTTGCTTCCCCGGTAAACAGGTAATAAGTCCTAAATTAAAAAAAACGGGAGCACGACATAAATTAACTTCTTGACGGGAGTAACTTAACTAAAACCCACAATCACTAAACATCCCGCCCTTCGCCGCCATCTCTTCTCCTCTCCTGAGTCCCGTTGACGTGTCAATTCTTTCCTTAACGAGCTGTCGGTCTTCGATAAATTGATCCCTAATCACCAGGAAAACGCTAATTACCAAGACAGGGTAATTGTTACCGCTTGTTTGGGCGTGCCCCAGGGCGCGGCGGCTCTGCGTTGCCGCGTAAAGTCTGGCGCGGCGGCTAGGCGTTCCCGCTCAAACTTTGGCGGGAGCGACCTCAAGGGCGCGGGGGCGGCCGCCAGTGAGATGACCAATTGTCCTGCTGTTTGTACGAGCTCTGCGGAGGCGTGTGGGAGGAAGAGGGAAAACACGAGACGAAAGGTGGGCATGGAGGAGGAGGAGGAGGAGGAGAGGTAGGATAAGTAGTGGTAAGAGGAGGAGGCAGAGGAGGAGGAGGAAGGGGCGGCTTAGATGACGAGGAGGCGAAAGCAGAAGAGCTGGTAGACGAAAGAGTAAGAGCAGATGGTGATGGGAAGGGAGAGGCAAGCAGGAGGAGAGGGAGAGGGAAGGGGGGGGGGGGAAGGAGGAGGAGAAGAAGCACAGGAAGAGGAGTGCATGAAGAGATGATAATGATGAGGGGAGAGGAGGAAGGAATGACGTGGGAGACAGAGATAGGGACTGACCCTGTAACAGAGAAAAAGAAGATATGAATAACGAGAATGAGGAACAGGTAGATAAGGAACAGAGAGAATAAACCCAGACGAAAAGCAACCAAGAACCCAAAATGAACGCCAAGTAACAGAGAAACAGGCTCCTTGACTTGGCTTAAGAGGTTGGGGGAGGGGAGGGATGGCTTCTTGGAAGTAGGAGGGAGGGGGGGGGGGGGAATGTGACAGGGAAGGGGGTGGTGGGGGGTAGACGGGGTAGGATCACCTGTCCAGGACAGGAAGTGACTCAGTATGACCGCAAGAGTTGACCCCCTCCCTCCTCCCCCCCCCCCCTTCCGGACATGACCTGGCCAGAAAGCGACGGCCTGGATGACTTGGTAGATAGATGTGCACTGGTAGATTGGGTTCTCCTGGTAGATATATATAGACGGCTGACGTAGTAGATGGATGCCTGCCAGATGGGTATTCTAATATATCGGTGTCCTAGTAGATGATCTACTAGCTGGGTGACCTTGTAGGTAGGCGTCCTAGTAGATTGGTGTACTGGTAGAAGGTTATCCCAGTAGATGGATATCCTAGTAGATGGGGCATTCCGGTAGTTGTAAGACCTGGTAATGTGGACGCCTCGACAGAAGTCCCTGAACATACAGTAGATTAATAGTATTCTGGTATAAATGTATATCCTGGTAGATAGGTATCCCGGTAGATGAGTGTCCTGATAGATATGAGAGAGAGAGAGAGAGAGAGAGAGAGAGAGAGAGAGAGAGAGAGAGAGAGAGAGAGAGAGAGAGAGAGAGAGAGAGAGAGAGAGAGAGAGAGAGAGGGAGAGGGAGAGGGAGAGAGAGAGAGAGAGAGAGAGAGAGAGAGAGAGAGAGAGAGAGAGAGAGAGAGAGAGAGAGAGAGAGAGAGAGAGAGAGAGAGAGAGAGAGAGAAATCAAAAGTTCCACAGACAACTGGAACATTCTGGACCCGTCACTTCGGGAGCCGAAGAACGCAGCGCCAACTGCCGCCCGAACCCCCCCCCCCCCCCCTTAACGTGCTTCTTTAAAGACCGCTGGAAAATTAGAAAAGCAGTGGTGAAAGACCCGAGTGTCACCCAGAGTGAAACCGTGGTGGGAGGAAAAAAAATGGAAGAGTGGGAGAGAGTGGTGAAAGACTGTAGTAGGAGAAAGGAGTGTAAGAAAGGAAGAGACTGGAAGACCGTTGGAAGCCTACCCCCATCCCTTCTCATTCTCCATACTGACAGAACCTGTCTCTCATAACAGGAATCTTTGCGTGTGATTTTATGCGTGTCATATTGACCTATTTCGGAATCTCATTACGTCGAAACTGAAAGAGAGAAAGAGAGAGAGAGAGAGAGAGAGAGAGAGAGAGAGAGAGAGAGAGAGAGAGAGAGAGAGAGAGAGAGAGAGAGAGAGAGAGAGAGAGAGAGAGAGAGAGAGAGAGAGAGAGAGAGAGAGAGAGAGAGAGAGAGAGAGAGAGAGAGAGAGATACCTGGTTGATGGGGTTCTGGGAGTTCTTCTACTCCCCCAAGCCCGGCCTGAGGCCAGGCTCAACTTGTGAGAGTTTGGTCCACTAGGCTGGTGCTTGGAGCGGCCCGCAAGAGAGAGAGAGAGAGACAACTTCCTACTGAGGTTTCAAAACCACTTCCTCTAGCTTCACTCACCTCTGCGACACCCGGGGTCAACTGGTTCACAAGTCATTGAACAATGTTACAAAAGTGACCATAAATAATAATGGACTAAAAGGAGCAACTTCTTTGACCTTTAATTAATAGGGTAATTTTCAAATTGGACATTACTCCATTTCACCGTTAATTTACACACCTGATAAGAGATGAATAGGTATTTAGTGATAACAATACACTCTTTTCTACCAAACTAAATTACTGAACCACTTAACTCTAAATCGTTTGGAATGCTCAAGTCTGACAAATGTCTTGGAAGCATCCAGAGCAGAAACAGTTGTCTTCTGAAAGTTGCAGTTTCCACTCCCTAGCCAAACTGTCCAACCACTTGGGCTGGACGGTAGAGTGACGGTCTCGGTTCATGCAGGTCGGCGTTCAATCCCCGACCGTCCACCAAGTGGTTGGGGCACCGTTCTTATCCCCCCGTCTCATCCTAAATCCTTATCCTGATCCCTTCCCAGTGCTCTATAGTCGTAATGGCTTGGCGCTTTCCCATATCAGACGACAAACACGTTGTTGAGTAATCATCAATGAACACCAATTGAAAGTCAGTGGTGTGTGGTTCGTCAGGTAGAAGGTCAATGAGTATATCATCAAATACTGTTGACTAGGCTTTAGTGTCCCCGCGGCCCGGTCATCGACCACGCCTCCACCCCCAGGAAGCAGCCCGTGACAGCTGACTAACACCCAGGTACCTATTTTACTGCTAGGTAACAGGGGCATAGGGTGAAAGAAACTCTGCCCATTGTTTCTCGCCGGCGCCTGGGATCGAACCCAGGACCACAGGATCACAAGTCCAGCGTGCTGTCCGCTCGGCCGACCGGCCCCCTCATGGATGGATTCATGACATACACAGCTTAAATGATAAAAATAATAAAATATTAAAATTCTCGTTTTTCATTCATTAAAAAAAGAAAAAGATCATTTAAGATCAAGTGTGAGAAAGTTTTCCAATACCGCAGCTTTCACGACTTTGGGGCGTTTCTAAGTTTTTTTTCTAAATCTAAAGCAATTTTTCTAAATCTAAAGCAATTTTTCTAAATCTAAAGCAATTTTTCTAAATCTAAAGCAATTTTTCTAAATCTAAAGCAATTTTTCTAAATCTAAAGCAATTTTTCTAAATCTAAAGCAATTTTTCTAAATCTAAAGCAATTTTTCTAAATCTAAAGCAAAATCTAAAGCAATCTCTTTAATTTGTATGTTTTCTTTAATATTTATATAATAATGATCCTAAGCCATAGTCAGTGTGTTCTTTCCTGCAAGCTTCAGTGTCCGATCGATGTCCCAAGTCATGCTTTCCGACCTCATAGTTGTCTTGTGTTGTGTTCTAAAGTTGTGTTGTGTTCTAAAGTTGTGTTGCGTTCTAAAGTTGTGTTGTGTTCTAAAGTTGTGTTGTGTTCTAAAGTTGTGTTGTGTTCTAAAGTTGTGTTGTGTTCTAAAGTTGTGTTGTGTTCTAAAGTTGTGTTGTGTTCTAAAGTTGTGTTGTGATCTAAAGTTGTGTTGTGTTCTAAAGTTGTGTTCTAAAGTTGTGTTGTGTTCTAATGTTGTGTTGTGATCTAAAGTTGTGTTGTGTTCTAAAGTTGTGTTGTGTTCTAAAGTTGTGTTGTGTTCTAATGTTGTGTTGTGATCTAAAGTTGTGTTGTGTTCTAAAGTTGTGTTGTGATCTAAAGTTGTGTTGTGTTCTAAAGTTGTGTTGTGATCTAAAGTTGTGTTGTGTTCTAAAGTTGTGTTGTGTTCTAAAGTTGTGTTGTGTTCTAAAGTTGTGTTGTGATCTAAAGTTGTGTTGTGTTCTAAAGTTGTGTTCTAAAGTTGTGTTGTGTTCTAATGTTGTGTTGTGATCTAAAGTTGTGTTGTGTTCTAAAGTTGTGTTGTGTTCTAAAGTTGTGTTGTGTTCTAATGTTGTGTTGTGATCTAAAGTTGTGTTGTGTTCTAAAGTTGTGTTGTGATCTAAAGTTGTGTTGTGTTCTAAAGTTGTGTTGTGATCTAAAGTTGTGTTGTGTTCTAAAGTTGTGTTGTGATCTAAAGTTGTGTTGTGTTCTAAAGTTGTGTTGTGATCTAAAGTTGTGTTGTGATCCACACAAAATATATATATTACTAAATAAGTTAATATCACTGGCAAAAAATTCCATTCCTGTGAATATTACAAGCTACGTCACACAGTAATTGTGACGGATTATTTAAAGACTGCAGAACACTGTTAGGGGTGTGATACCTGATCAACCAGGCTGTGACTCATACATCAGGCTGCGAGCAGCCGCGTCTAACAGCCTGGTTGATCAGTCCAGCAACCAGGAGGCCTGGTCGACGACCGGGCCGCGGGGACGCTAAGTCCCGGAAGCACCTCAAGGTAACCTCAAGGAGGTACAAAATACCACTCTTAAGGCACTGAGTTTAAGGTACTCATTGGGTAGATAAAACACCTAATCTATTTTGGAATTCCTTAACGTGATCAGTCCAACCAGGCATAATACGTCTTTTTCTACTGGTTTTAAGAGATAATTATGCTCTGAGTCACGTCTGCTAGTAGGCTGCTAGTATTATTATTTTTTTATGGATATAGTACTTGCTATTATCCTCCATATTAATAAACAATTATGTACATTCGACACCTCAATAGCTACACTTTTTTGAAGTGTCACATACAACTCTAAGAGCACTTGCCTTATACGACACTTAAAACTCTAATGACTTTTGACTCCAGCGAGCCACAATCTTGACTTGTGAATCCCCACCCTACAGTTCTAGAGTTAAAAGTTCCCTTCTCCGCCCTCGCCTTCGTCTTGAGAAAGCGCCAGACAGTTTACCATGCCCCTGAAGTGGTTACTAGTTTACCCTGGAGTACTAGAGGGCGTTTAGTTTAGAGATCGGAGCTGGGTATACGAAGGAGTCTACACAGACGCTGAAATTCTCGCGTCGGTCGACTACGAGTTCCGACTCATCCGTCGGTCTCAGCGCTCGGCTTTAGCTCGGCTTTAGCTGGGTTCAATCACCGGTTCTATTCTCGCTCTAGCTGGACTCTATGAAAAAGAAGATTCCCTACTGCTTTGGACTCGTAGAGACCTCGCTTGAACTCTGCTGTCGACCTGATGGGTTGATCTTTCAGGAGTTCTCAAAAGATCTCTCGAGCATTTGTTACATTTGTTTATCTTGGTTTTGGACAATTTGCATGACCTATGATTGCTAGTGCTATGCTTCGACTACCGAATGGACTACTGCTCCGACTACCGGATGGACTACTGCTCCGACTACCGGATGGACTACTGCTCCGACTACCGAATAGTACCTTGACAATTATGTTTATGAAAGACTTCTAGAATTGCTCTTCCTACTTCCATCTGTGCTGAATTCCCGCCATTAACTGCAGTCATCAATTGCCTAAATAACCAAATTATGATCCCAGTCTGGTGTCACAATCTTGTTTAGTTTCTTAAGCAAGCACCCACTGCTTCTTAAGCAAGGATCCGCCGCTTCTTAAGCAAGCACCCACTGCTACTTAAGCAAGTACCCACTGCTTCTTAAGCAAGCACCCACTGCTTCTTAAGCAAGCACCCACTGCTACTTAAGCAAGGACCCACTGCTACTTAAGCAAGCACCCACTGCTACTTAAGCAAGCACCCACTGCTACTTAAGCAAGTACCCACTGCTTCTTAAGCAAGCACCCACTGCTTCTTAAGCAAGCACCCACTGCTACTTAAGCAAGGACCCACTGCTACTTAAGCAAGCACCCACTGCTACTTAAGCAAGCACCCACTGCTACTTAAGCAAGCACCCACTGCTACTTAAGCAAGCACCCACTGCTACTTAAGCAAGCACCCACTGCTACTTAAGCAAGCACCCACTGCTACTTAAGCAAGCACCCACTGCTACTTAAGCAAGCACCCACTGCTACTTAAGCAAGCACCCACTGCTACTTAAGCAGAACACACCCGCTTCGATAGACTGTGTCTGAAGTGGCGAATCTATCAATCAACCCCTCCCTATATCTATCATCTCATAGGCCCGCCTCTCCTTAAGTCTATATATAATCCCTTAGGCGTAGCCTCCAAAAATAACTCGAATGCATTCTATTCATTTGGTATACATTATGAATAGATGATTCATATCTGAACTTAACATTCACTTTGTTCAGAACTGAACCAGAAACACTATTCCCTATAGTGGAAGCCGCCTAATTCATCTCCCTGAACACATTTTTCCACAGTGGAACTCACTTAATTCATCACTGCCCAATTTCTAAATCATCTCCTCAACCATATTAAATAAATACAGTAATGTATTTGCTATACAAATTGTGATACAAAATGCATAATAGTACACGGAAGATGGCTGTTACAAGCACTGTAACAGCCCCTTGTAGCGGCTGTTACAAGGGGCTGTAACAGCCTTGAGGCGAATACAAAATCCTTCTCATGTACTTAGGCCTTGATAACTGTAACTACGAATACAGGGGGCCAGATTCACGAAGTAGTTACGCAAGTACTTACGAACACAGGGGCCAGAGTCACGAATCAGTTACGCAAGTACTTACGAACACAGGGGCCAGAGTCACGAAGCAGTTACGCAAGTACTTACGAACACAGGGGCCAGAGTCACGAATCAGTTACGCAAGTACTTACGAACATGTACATCTTTCCTCAATCTTTGACGGCTTTGGTTACATTTATTAAACAGTTTACAAGCATGAAAACTTGCCAATCAACTGTTGTTATTGTTATAAACAGCCTCCTGGTGCTTCGGAGCGCATTAACTGTTTAATAATTGTAAACAAAGCCCCCACAAGATTGAGAAAAGATGTACAGGTTCGTAAGTGCTTGCATAACAGCTTCGTGAATCTGGTCCCAGGTACAGAGTTACACAAAGGCTGATGGATAGTCACAGAAATACTCATAATATTCTCAGGAATACTCATAATATTCACAGCTCACAAATACTAACAGGAATATTCAGTGCTCACCAGTCAGCTGACCGTAGTCAAGGGATGTCGAACATACCTGTAGAGAGAACAAGTCTTTAGTTACGTTGAAGAGAATTATATAAATGATAATATGTTAGAAATGGGAACACAGGGAATCCCGGCTGGTGCTGTGGAATGGGATAGTTATAGCATTATGTGGTGGTGGTGATGGTGGTGGTGGTGATAGTGGTGGTGGTGATAGTGGTGGTGATAGTGGTGATAGTGGTAAAGTAAACTTCATGTTTAACTTCATGGTTTACCTTCACTATTGAAGATGATTTAAGGTGTACTATTAAGTACTTACATCATGTATTATACACCCTATATTGTACGGGCATAAAAACATTATAGTACTCATATATACGACAGTTGAGCACATATGTACACCCCTTATATAATTATATATCTTAAAGTATATCATAATTTATATAAAAAAAGCCTATCAACTTATTTATGCTATAAATACTATACAATTTAGTTTCTTAAATCTCATTCTATATAATTATAGCCTTTCGTATATAATTTCGTATATAATTTTTATTTGTTACATCTTCATTCAGAGTTAACCTTAACAAAGTTAAGACTTGAATGATTAATCATCAAGATAACTGATGTATATTTAGAAGACGCGTAGGTTAGATATATATAATACATAGATGTGCGAACAAGCCTGAATGGTCCCCAGGACAATATGCAACTGAAAACTCACACCCCAGAAGTGACTCGAACCCATACTCCCAGAAGCAACGCAACTGGTATGTACAAGACGCCTTAATCCACTTGACCATCACGACCGGACAATGAGGTGATAGCCGAGGCTATTAGAACCACCCCACCGCCGGCACTCGGATAGTAATCTTGGGCATAGCATTTTACCAAATCACCTCATTCTTTGGGGCACACGTGAGGAACACAAATGCGAACAAGCCTGAATGTATACATAGATGTATATATATGTATTGTTTCCAGCGTAGGTTAGACATAAATATATGTATAAATTTGGGGTGGCTTTAAACAGGAGCTGCCTCGTATGTGCCAATAGGGTTTCTGTGGTGTGAATTATTTTATTTCCTTTTTTGTATTAATACATTAAGGTACAGGTGCATTTGTGTAGCTGCCTTATACTGTATGATGAGGGGAGGACTATGCTACCTTAGGGAGTACAGTGTGTGTGTGTGTGTGTGTGTGTGTGTGTGTGTGTGTGTGTGTGTGTGTGTGTGTGTATGTGTGTGTGTGTGTGTGTGTGTGTGTGTGTGTGTGTGTGTGTGTGTGTGTGTGTGTGTGTATGTGTGTGTGTGTGTGTGTATGTGTGTGTGTGTGTGTGTGTGCGCGCGCGTGCGTGAGAGGGCCAAATTAACATCTTTTCATGTTTTATCATTAACTTTAATGATTCTGTTATCTGCGTCTAATTCCGTACATTTAATTGGTTTCTACTTATAAATATACTCTACTGGACTTTGTAATTACCTGATGGGCCTATGATATGAATGTCGCAAATTAAAATAATTATTGTCTTGTGTCTCTCTCTATATATATTTATATACACGAATATATAGAATTAATTAAATAAATATGTTAATGCTCAGGTATTGTGAAGGTGTTAAATTGCATGTAATCATTTCACATTACAGGAAATGTTTCCTGTAACATTAAATACAGAAATCACAGTAATGTGATATAAAAAATTTAAATTGAAGCAATGCTGGGATTCGAACCCATGATTTGGGTATTCCCAACACGCACACCCTGCAACCTTTAGTGTGTGAACTGAAAAATATGAACACAAGGCCTACAGGCTCAACTGCTACTTATCTAGACCCAAATTCAATCATATGAAGTGTCTAACCTACGCTAGAAACACTCCAGCTGCCCCCCCACATCTGTCATAAATGAGATAATATTTATTTTAAGATCTGGGAATAGGACGTGAAACAAATAAATAATTTTATATGCAATAGGCTATAAGGAACCTAACCTGACCTGACCTAACCTAACCTAACCTAACCTAACCTGACCTGACCTAATATAACATAACCTAACCTAACCTAACTCACCTAACCTAACCTAACCTAACCTAACCTAACCTAACCTATCATAACCTAACCTAACTAACCTAACCTAACTAACTAACCTAACCTAACCTAACCTAACCTAACCTTCGGACTATTTAGATAGGGTAACCTCTATGCAGCTAGGGTATGTAATTATGTCCTTTCATGTAATTACTGTACTGGTTGGCGTAATTACTGTACTGACTGTACCAAACCATCGACCAAGTGGTTAATGTCATTAAAAGTATTTTCATACTTTACATCATAATGTTTCCATGAGATGCAAAGATTCCAACCCAAATATAAAGTTTCTAAAGATTATGTAAAGGATTATATATATATTTTTTGGTTATCTTTAGATATTTTAAAGATAACTAAAATATATTATAATGTTAACTAAAATAGATTAATTCTAAAATAATTGAAGGCTGATAGCCAAAATAAAGTATGATAACCAAAAAAGGACTGATAACCAAAACAAGGTCTAGTGATAACCAAAATAAAGTATAATGATAACTCAGATAAAGTATGATGATAACGAAAAAAGATAAATAACTAAATTAAAGCATATTGATAACCAAAAAATAAAGCAATCAAGTACAATGATAAATAAAATACAGTACAATAACAACCCAAATAAAATAGAATGATATCCAAAATAAAGTAGAACGATAACGAAAAATAAATAAATAATTAAACTATGGTAACCAAGAAAGTAGAATGATATTGAATGCAATTTTTTTTTTATCATTCCAAAATATGACAATAAAAATAATATTGAATAAAAATTAAACAAATAATAAACCCCAATAAACGTTTGGAAAGACGAAATGTGCGTGAATTGATCAGCTTAATAATCACTTATTAATCATGTTATCAATAATAATAATAATTGATCAGCTTTCACTCTTATGAGCTTAAACACTTATACAATTTTAACGCTTAGACAAAAATTCTTCTATGGAATGTATTTTGAAATTGCTGGAAAAGTGAGTTTAGAGAAATGTAAGTACGAGTGTACTTAGGAGTGCTCTTGTCAATGTACTTTGAAAAGTACACTCTGTCGTCTCAAAACAGTCTTAAGAGGTCTTAGAATGGGTTGGGAAATGGGTAATGGGATCACATATAATGGCCCATACACTGGCTTAAAGAAAAACACTTACTAGATTATAAATTAACAAATATAGAGAATTAAATGCTTGGATAAATAAACAAATGTTATCAAATTAAATTAATACCAATGAAGTTAAATGAATATGTTAAAACTGCGCAGAGTTTTCTACAGTCAAACTTGCCGGGAAAAACTGTGTGAGTAGGAACTACGGCATGATCTCTCACACTACATCACTGAATGCCCAGTTATTAGACCTTTCAGACCAGTTGGCATGAGGTACCTGGAGCTTTGCAATTACTTTATTCACTCTCGTGTTCTTGAAGATATCCTTATAGTGTACCCAAAATTTGCCAGTGCCGGCTACTGGACATATGGCCCTGTATGACTAACTATCCTGCGAGATGGGGACTTTTATTACCACTGCTACCTTACTCAATTTGATGATATCCTCATAATGCTTCCAGAGTCTGCCAGTGCAGACTGCCTATCACATGCCTCTGTATGACTAACCATCCTGTGTGATGGGGATTTTTTAATATCACACAGCTAGCTCTTAATACACACTGTGTAACCCTTCATATAGTCTAGGGCAGCTGTATAAATGTCCAGGTACCTTAGTATCACACAGCTGGCTCTTGACACACACTGTGTAACCCTTCATATAGTCTAGGGCAGCTGTATAAATGTCCAGGTACCTTAGTATCACACAGCTGGCTCTTGACACACACTGTGTAACCCTTCATATAGTCTAGGGCAGCTGTATAAATGTCCAGGTACCTTAGTATCACACAGCTGGCTCTTGACACACACTGTGTAACCCTTCATATAGTCTAGGGCAGCTGTATAAATGTCCAGGTACCTTAGTATCACACAGCTGGCTCTTGACACACACTGTGTAACCCTTCATATAGTCTAGGGCAGCTGTATAAATGTCCAGGTACCTTAGTATCACACAGCTGGCTCTTGACACACACTGTGTAACCCTTCATATAGTCTAGGGCAGCTGTATAAATGTCCAGGTACCTTAGTATCACACAGCTGGCTCTTGACACACACTGTGTAACCCTTCATATAGTCTAGGGCAGCTGTATAAATGTCCAGGTACCTTAGTACCTGGTACATGTATCTTTCTAGGTAAATTTACATATTTATGTACTTTCTAGGCACATTTATCTAACTCTTAACTAAGCATAACAATCTAGCTCCACCACTTATGAAATGGATCGTCTTAACTTTCGCCAATAAACTAGATATTCTTTCTTAACATTTCTATTCCTTGTCCAAGTAGACTTCTCAGTGACCTTTACATATGCCCCTTATGTGTAATGTTATGTATGAATGTGTGTGTTGTTATGTATTATATGTATGTATACTGCGTGTGCATGTATGAAGCAACTTTCACACACAAACACACACATACACATATATATTATATATATATATATATATATATATATATATATATATATATATATATATATATATATATATATAAACGTTTTCAGATTGCTATAAGTTGTACAAGTGAAATTGTAAACTTCATTTCTAATATATTATTAATTTTCACCCATATCAAAAATGATTTCTTATTATTATATCAGAAAGATTTGATATCATCAAGCTACAGTATTAACAATATTAACAATGATATTACTTGCTTTTATTTGTAGGTTTTGTTTATGTTAAAGTAATTAGCATGGCAATTACTATTTTGGTTAGTTATCATACTTGCAAAATAGTACACATGTGTTCATATCTGTTCAAGATATCCTCAATCTTATATCTCAAAGGTTTAGAGTAATTTGATATCTCAAAGCTTCAGAATAATTTGATATCTCGAAGCTTTAGAACAATTTGATATCTACAAGCTTTAGAACGATTACTTTGATATATCAAAGCTTTAGAACGATTATTTTGATATCTCAAAGCTTCAGAACGATTACTTTGATATCTCAAAGCTTCAGAACGATTACTTTGATATCTCAAAGCTTCAGAGCGATTACTTTGTTATATCAAAGCTTTAAAACGATTACTTAGATATCTCAAATCTTTAGAACAATTACTTTGATATCTCAAAACTTTGTTACATATTCGTATCAAAAAGAATACAAATGATCTCCTTCAATTCAAATTTTGCGAGTTTCCTAATTTCAAATCTCACACCTGATTTGTTTAATTGTAATTAGCCCGTTCTGTCCTAAGGCTTCCCAACGTCAAGAATTAAGTCAGCCATTTTTTTTGCCTGCCATCACAGCTTACTTGATCTGTGCCAGGGCATGAGAGAGAGTCGACAGTACTGCGAAGGGAAAAAATTATTTTGATGCACCTTGTTGTCGCGTAGCTGGCGGGAAGAGGCTGATGGAAGGGAGGCTACGCCGACAGGATGATTTACTGGCGCTAAATCCTCCTAGAGGAGTTTAACTAGCCTTCAGGATTCTTCTATCCACCAACCCGTCCTGAAGAAAGCCTAAACTAGCCTACAGGATCCTTCTATGCACCGACCCGTCCTGAAGGGAGCCTAAACTAGCCTACAGGATCCTTCTATCCGCCGACCCGTCCTGAAGGAAGCCTAAACTAGCCTACAGGATCCTTCTATCCACCGACCCGTCCCGAAGGAAGCCTAAACTAGCCTTCAGGATCCTTCTATCCTCCGACCCGTGCTGAAGGAAGCCTAAACAAGTCTTCAGGATCCTTCTATGCACCGACCCGTCCTGAAGGGAGCCTAAACTAGCCTACAGGATCCTTCTATCCACCGACCCGTCCTGAAGGAAGCCTAAACTAGCCTTCAGGATCCTTCTATCCTCCGACCCGTGCTGAAGGAAGCCTAAACAAGTCTTCAGGATCCTTCTATGCACCGACCCGTCCTGAAGGGAGCCTAAACTAGCCTACAGGATCCTTCTATCCACCGACCCGTCCTGAAGGAAGCCTAAACTAGCCTTCAGGATCCTTCTATCCACCGACCCGTCCTGAAGGGAGCCTAAACTAGCCTACAGGATCCTTCTATCCACCGACCCGTCCTGAAGGAAGCCTAAACTAGCCTACAGGATCCTTCTATCCACCGACCCGTCCTGAAGGAAGCCTAAACTAGCCTTCAGGATCCTTCTATCCACCGACCCGTCCTGAAGGGAGCCTAAACTAGCCTACAGGATCCTTCTATCCACCGACCCGTCCTGAAGGAAGCCTAAACTAGCCTTCAGGATCCTTCTATCCACTTCTTCAGATAATTGTACAAAAGACAGTATAGAAATGATGATAAATTATACGAGGTCCCTGTTTTCTGTTGTGGACCCTGACGGATCGGGGGGACAAGCCGACGGATAGAAAACGAGAAGATAAACATGGCAGACGTAGAAAATGGGAAGATTGTAGACGGGGACAAACTTGTCTCTGGACGTGACAATTGAGAGAAGGGGCCAGGGAGGAGATAAGGGGTCAGGGACGGAGGGACGGAGAGAGAGAGAGAGAGAGAGAGAGAGAGAGAGAGAGAGAGAGAGAGAGAGAGAGAGAGAGAGAGAGAGAGAGAGAGAGTTATTAAAGGGAAATGATAATTATAAACTCAAGGGGCGGATATTTGCTGCACGCTTGGAATGCAGTTACTTATTTAAATCAAACATATATATATATATATATATATATATATATATATATATATATATATATATATATATATATATATATATATATATATATATATATATATATACATACACACTGCGAACAGTAAACAAAAACATTCAAAGCCAAAATAAATACACTCGTTTAAATTACAATTAGACAAATAAAACAATAACACACAATTAAAACCCTTGACTAATGACCAAACAGCCTCAACTATAGGCATTAACCAACCCTTTACTAATCTTCAAGAGATACAGAAGCACCTTTCAAAAAGAAATCTTGTCCGTAAGGGCTTGACTCGAGGGAGAGAGAGAGAGAGAATTAAAGTGAGAAGCAAGGGTATGAGAAGAGAGAGAGAGAGAGAATTAAAGTGAGAAGCAAGGGTATGAGAAGAGAGAGAGAGAGAGAGAGGTATAGGTGTGGGGTAAGCTACTTTAATAACACACACATACACATACGCACACATCCATGCATACATAAATACATACATACAATGAGTCAGACAAAGTTAAAGTAGAAGGAAGAAGCAATCGTCTTAAAGCAGTGACAAGACGCAGGAAATTCTCGGTGAAAGGGTGGATAGTGCATAGGAAGGGGGAGAGAGAGAGAGACAGAGAGAGACAGAGAGAGACAGAGAGAGAGAGAGAGAGAGAGAGAGAGAGAGAGAGAGAGAGAGAGAGAGAGAGAGAGAGAGAGAGAGAGAGAGAGAGAGAGAGAGAGAGAGAGAGAGAGAGAGAGAGAGAGAGAGAGAGAGAGAGAGAGAGAGAGACAGACAGACAGAGAGAGAGAGAGACAGACAGACAGACAGAGACAGAGAGAGAGACAGAGAGATAGAGACAGAGAGAGACAGACACTGACAAAAAATTATATATCAGTATCCATTAAAAAGAGACAATAAATACCTAAATAATAACAAACTATAAACCAAAAATCATAGACAGAACAGTCAATAAAACATAGAAATACCTCAGGACACAGAGTTGCCAAAGACTGGTGTGTGAACAATGGCATGAGGACTCGGAATTGTTCCTGAACTATGGGGTTCAGGGACTGAACTATGGGGTTCAGGGACTGAACTATGGGGTTCAGGGACTGAACTATGGGGTTCAGGGACTGAACTATGGGGTTCAGGGACTGAACTATGAGGTTCAGGGACTGAACTATGGGGTTAAGGGACTGGACTATGGGGTTCAGGGACTGAACTATGGGGTTCAGGGACTGAACTATGGGGTTAAGGGACTGGACTATGGGGTTCAGGGACTGAACTATGGGGTTCAGGAACTGAACTATGGGGTTCAGGGACTGAACTATGGGGTTCAGGGACTGAACTATGGGGTTCAGGAACTGAACTATGGGGTTCAGGGACTGGACTATGGGGTTCAGGGACTGAACTATGGGGTTCAGGGACTGAACTATGGGGTTCAGGGACTGAACTATGGGGTTCAGGGACTGAACTATGGGGTTCAGGGACTGAACTATGGGGTTCAGGGACTGAACTATGGGGTTCAGGGACTGAACTATGGGGTTCAGGGACTGAACTATGGGGTTCAGGGACTGAACTATGGGGTTCAGGGACTGAACTATGGGGTTCAGGGACTGAACTATGGGGTTCAGGGACTGGACTATGGGGTTCAGGGACTGGACTATGGGGTTCAGGGACTGAACTATGGGGTTCAGGAACTGAACTATGGGGTTCAGGAACTCAACCCCATCCATAGTTCGTTTAGCTAAGCAAGTGACAATCTTGTGAAACAAGTGTGTGTGTGTGTGTGTGTGTGTGTGTGTGTGTGTGTGTGTGTGTGTGTGTGTGTGTGTGTGTGTGTGTGTGTGTGTGTGTGTGTGTGTGGGTGTGTGTGTGTACTCACCTAGTTGTTGTACTCACCTAGTTGTGTCTGCAGGATCGAGCATTGACTCTTGGATCCCGCCTTTCGAGCATCGGTTGTTTACAGCAATGACTCCTGTCCCATTTCCCTATCATACCTGGTTTTAAAATTATGAATAGTATTTGCTTCCACAAACTGTTTCTGAAGTGCATTCCATTTCCCCACTACTCTCACGCTAAAAGAAAACTTCCTAACATCTCTGTGACTCATCTGAGTTTCAAGCTTCCATCCATGTCCTCTCGTTCTGTTACTATTCCGTGTGAACATTTCGTCTATGTCCACTCTGTCAATCCCTCTGAGTATCTTATACGTTCCTATCATGTCCCCCCTCTCCCTTCTTCTTTCTAGTGTCGTAAGGCACAGTTCCCTCAGGCGCTCCTCATACCCCATCCCTCGTAGCTCTGGGACGAGTCTCGTTGCAAACCTCTGAACCTTTTCTAAATCTTATTCTTTCTAAATCATTAAAGTTAAATATAATAATAACTTTATTAAATAGAGCTTTCATTCCTTGTTCCCATCACAAATTATTTGATCTTGAAATTAACTTCTGACTTGAGATTTTTTAATAAAATAGCTTTTCCAAGCAAACTATTATATACAATTATCAGGAAATTCTTAAATACTCAATGTTTACCTCTCGTCAAAATTCCCCCAATCCTTTAAGGCTGTTCACAATGTCAAATTTCCATATTTGGGTAATGTTACTTGTTATATATTAAAAAGGAACTTCGAACCCCATCTGAAGAAGCATATAATGAAACTGGAAAATGTATTATTAAATAATACAGAGGGAACGATCTTCCTTCTGAAGATGTATTATTAAATACGAAAGTACTTAAGGAAATTCCCGTTTCAGTTCTTCCTTCGTGGTCTGACACTGTTTTATATATATATATATATATATATATATATATATATATATATATATATATATATATATATATATATATATATATATATATATATATATATATGTGCATATATATATATATATATATATATATATATATATATATATATTCTGTCAGTGATCTCTAATAACTAATTTCTAATATACCACCTGCTATATATATATAAGATGCCCACAAGCTCGCAGGGGAAAATGATCTCTATGACTTAATTAATGTTCCTATAAACTGGTAAATATAAACTGAAAATTAATTTGTGGATAGGAAGGTCGAAGAATATTTCGAAGTTCCTTTTTAATATATAACAAGTAACATTACCCAAATAAGGAAATTTGACATTGTGAACAGCCTTAAGGGATTGGGGGAATTTTGACGAGAGGTAAACATTGAGTATTTAAGAATTTCCTGATAATTGTATATAATAGTTTGCTTGGAAAAGCTATTTTATTAAAAAATCTCAAGTCAGAAGTTAATTTCAAGATCAAATAATTTGTGATGGGAACAAGGAATGAAAGCTCTATTTATTAAAGTTATTATTGTATTTAACTTTAATGATTTAGAAAGAATATTTACTGTAAACGAATCACGTGAATGTAGATGTACGTTACATAGAGGAAGAATATTGACTACAGTATTAGTATTAGTGCCTTTAATATTAGTTAATATTAGTATTAATTCCTTTAGTATTAGTTAATATTAGCATTAGTTCCCTTCTATTAATATTAGTGTAAGTCAAGAAATGCGGCTCTTGAGTTTTCATAAGTAAAAAGTCACATTTAAATGTTTTAGAGTTCAAATACGAAACAAACTTATCTATTTTCGAGTGATCATTAGAGATAAGACAGTAATCGTTAATATAAAGACGATAGAACGTAGACTTAAACCCCAGAGGGACTTGGTCTTAAACCCCAGAGGGACTTGGTCTTAAACCCAGAGGGACTTGGTCTTAAACCCAGAGGGACTTGGTCTTAAACCCAGAGGGACTGGGTCTTAAACCCCAGAGGGACTTGGTCTTAAACCCAGAGGGACTTGGTCTTAAACCCAGAGGGACTGGGTCTTAAACCCCAGAGGGACTTGGTCTTAAACCCAGAGGGACTTGGTCTTAAACCCAGAGGGACTTGGTCTTAAACCCCAGAGGGACTTGGTCTTAAACCCCAGAGGGACTTGGTCTTAAACCCCAGAGGGACTTGGTCTTAAACCCCAGAGGGACTTGGTCTTAAACCCAGAGGGACTTGGTCTTAAACCCAGAGGGACTTGGTCTTAAACCCCAGAGGGACTTGGTCTTAAACCCCAGAGGGACTTGGTCTTAAACCCCAGAGGGACTTGGTCTTAAACCCCAGAGGGACTGGGTCTTAAACACCAGAGGGACTGGGACTTAAACCCCAGAGGGACTCTCTCAAGTTCATGAAAATTACACACGGAAAATATTAGCAAAGGATGGGACCAAGAGCTGAAGCCATTCCTGCCCCATCTGTTTGCCAATATTACAACCCATCCTCCTAGTTTAGATAGTACCTATTGTGACTATCGTCAATAGTCAGAATTCGTACGTTCTTAGCTTTTAGATAGTAGTATACTGTCTAGTAAGGAATTATTTTAATATAAATAAAGCTAAAACACCAACTTAAATATTGCTAGGCCTAGTATAGTACACATATGTACTATATTAGGCCTCAGATATCGTGTATTAGGCCTAGGAAGGTCAGGTTAGGTTAGGTTAGGTTAGTTTGTCAAAGCAATACAAGTAAAAAATAGTTTTCGGGTTTGTCTAACTCAATAGTTCAGATTTCTACTTTCTAATGTTGTTGTAAGTCGGTATATATACTATGGTCCTCATCCTTACTATAAGTACTACCACAACACCAGCATGGACTGGAATACTTACTATCAAAAGAAAAAACTGAATCTAAATTCTAAGTCTGAAAACTGAATCTCAGTCTAAAACTAAATCTAAGACTTTTTGCGGAATATTGATTCCTATAAATTTACAAAAATTGTGAAATTTTTATTGTGTTAATTCAACTGGTATGGTCTGACTATGACTATGACTATTCTAGACTATGGGTCCCCAAACTTTTTTGAGGGGACTCAAGGCTATTTTGGGCTATTTTTATTGTTGGGCTATTTTGTAATACTCAAAAGACCTGCGACCCTTTGCCACACTGTCACCATTTAATTTTTTTTGTAACAGTGCCCAATCAGTACACTCCCCACTTGCTAATTCTCCATGATTCAGGTATACTTAGAAATTAGGTGCTGCGACCCGCCTGGAAACGATTCGCAACTTCCCTTGGGGGGGGGGGGGGGGGTTCGAAACCCACCGATTGGGGCACATAGTGTCTTAGATAATGTCTCCTGGATTATAATCTTCTAGATTACATATTATACCTTTAATATAATGTGATATAGAGACTGTAATTCTCAGTATACTACATCAGCTTAATAGGAATAAAGTTCATTTGACTATCGACACTACAAAATATATAAAATGTACTACATATTCATGTACTACATATTAATGTACTACAATGTACCACATATTAAGAAACATATGGCAAATATCTACAAAGGAAATCTAGTTATATACTGGAGAACCTAATTAAAGATTGAAATTTAGCAAAACATGCCAGTAGCAACTTTGTGATCAATTAATCAACTTTGTGATCAATTAATCAACTTTGTGATCAATTAATCAACATTGGGATCAATTAATCAACATTGGGATCAATTAATCAACATTGGGATCAATTAATCAACATTGGGATCAATTAATCAACTTTGTGATCAATTAATCAACATTGGGATCAATTAATCAACATTGGGATCAATTAATCAACATTGTGATCAATTAATCAACATTGGGATCAATTAATCAACATTGGGATCAATTAATCAACATTGGGATCAACTAATCAACATTGGGATCAACATTAAGTGTTCAAATAGTCACATCATTAACGATGGGTCAAGAAGCTATGTTCCAAAACTATAATACAAAATTGATCACTTTAAGGAAAAATGAAAATTTAAGTTTACAAAATTTGATTTTGTAAATTTCTTCATGACGAAAGCGGACATGTCGAATGTAGCTGTAATTTTGAGCAAAAATTATTACATAGGAAAAATGATTTGTTATGTGATTCTAATTTATATATTAAATTGACCAAAGAGCTCACTGGCTTTTGAATTTAAAATTTGGTTTAAAAAGGCAAAAGCCTTACTACATAAATAAATCGTGACAACCCCTAAATTACCAAACATGTAAATTGAATAATTAATGCTTATGAATCTAATAATCCATTTAGGCCTATAATTAGGCCTAAATCTAACATCTAAATCTGATTTGCAACAATCTTGTCGCAAATAAAGTTTCTAAATGGGGGATCTATTTTTCTAAGCCCAGTTGTAGGGAAAAAACATCTAAAATTCAAGTATAAAAACTATTGTAGCGGATAAGTAATGGAAGAAAAATGACCTTTTGTGATTTCAAAAAGGTGATTTCTTAAAGGTGTTTTCAAAATGGTGATTTCAAAATAGTGATTTCAAAAAGGTGATTTCAAAATGGTGATTTCAAAATGGCGATTTCAAAATGGTGAGTTTGATTAAACGTCATTATTTACCTATATTTACCTGTAGGCACTGGCACCTATATTTAAATAGGTGCCAGTGCCTACAATAATTAAATTGATAAAATTTAGTGGTACTGTATCGACTTACATTTTTTTAATAATGAATTCCAATTCTAACAAATTTGGAATGTAATTGGCTAACTTCTTTCCCTAGTTTTATACAACTTTCAGAGTTCAATAAAGTCATCTATTAATCAGAATTTTGCTCGCAAATCCCATATGGTTTAGATATGTTAATGATATGTTCTGTTAAATCTCCAAAAAATAATAAACAGGACATATTTTATTTGAAAATTAAATAACCATCAATTAAGCTTATTTTGAAAACTGATTTTTTTTTTGCCAATTTAAACTTTTCTGAATATAGAAAAAACAATAAAATGTTCGTTTATAAGTACATTATTACTGAACCCGATATGATAGAATATGAAATTGTGTTTTTTTCCTTAATATTCTTGAGAGCTAAAGTAGAGAACTGTGTGTGTTTTCCTCAATGTTCTTGAGAGCTTCAAGAATATAGTGAATATACTCACAGTGAAACATACCAGTCCATCTTCACCTTAAAATATACCATGACTTTTAGTGAATTTTCTTATATTGCTAAAAATACTTTCTCCAACAAAGAATTACTAATAAAGAACACAATAAGAACAAAAGAACAAAGGTAACTGCTCAAGGCCTATTGGCCCATACGAGGCAGCTCCTATTTATAACCACCCAATCTCATTTCATATATTTGTCTAACCTATGCAGGCGATGAGTCACAATAACGTGGCAATCGACTTGAGAATGGTCCAGGACGGACCGAAACGTCGTCGTCCCTTCACCTTCTAGTGTGTGGTCTGGTCAACTTGTCTAACCTACGCTTGAAACAATCAAGGGATCCTACTTCTACAACGTTACGCGATAATTTGGGTGCCACAAAATAAACAAACTTGTTTCAGAACCAGTATTTACCCAGGTCTTTCCTAAATCTAAACTTAAACAAACTTGTTTCAGAACCAGTATTTACCCAGGTCTTTCCTAAATCTAAACTTATCCAACGGATAAGGTCTGAGAAGCAACATTTGCAATAAGTATTTCCTCTATAAAACGAAATGTGTAATGCAATTTTATTACGGCAAGTGTTGGAGGCATTATTGACAAGTCAATAATGCATTAGATAATGAATTCAATTAATGTCTAGAATTCAATTAATGTTAATAATTCGTTGGATAAAAGTTTAACCTCTAAGTTGGTCAATTTTTTTTAATATTAATGTAACATTTAGGAGTTACAGAAGTCTTTGATATCATACAAAAATATCTTTTGATTCAAAATTCACCTAATGTCTATGGTTATACAAATCTGGAGATAAATTCTATATTAGGACAATATGGCTAACACCTTAACAAGAGAATATTAGAACCTAAATAAAACATTAGAATATTAGATAAGAGAATATTAGAATATTAGATAAGAGAATATTAGAATACGAAAATATTAGAACATGAATAAAACATTAGAATATTAGATAAGAGAATATGAGAATATTAGATAAGAGAATATGAGAATATTAGATAAGAGAATATGAGAATATTAGATAAGAGAATATTAGAAGACAACTCTGACTTATAAAAACAAGTCTTCCAATGTATTAGTTATGCATTTACCAGATTTAAACCATCTAACTGGATTAATTCTCAGAAAATAACTAAATGGTATATCTAATAATATAATTCTAAATCTAAATCTAAGCCCTCGACAGCATCACTTAGTACCTGGGGGTATTTGGCATTTCCCTTACTAGTGTGAGAGGGGGGGGGGTGCTGTTAGGCACACGGAAGGTAAATACGTGTCCCTTGATTAACTTTTGTTAATGGGGGGAACTTTTGTTAATGGGGGGAACTTTTGTTAATGGGGGGAACTTTTGTTAATGGGGGGAACTTTTGTTAATGGGGGGAACTAATGTTCGTATTTTTGCTGTAAATGTTTGCATCAAACGGGGTATTAGTTAGTAGTTTCTTAGACCAAGTGTTTGTTAGTTAGACAGGATTATTGATAATCATGTTAATTTGCTGGACTCCTTGTGTGTGTGTGTGTGTGTGTGTGTGTGTGTGTGTGTGTGTGTGTGTGTGTGTGTGTGTGTGTGTGTGTGTGTGTGTGTAGTCACCTATTTGTGCTTGCGGGGGTTAAGCTTTGGCTCTTTGGTCCCGCCTCTCAACTGTCAATCAACTGTGTGTGTGTGTGTGTGTGTGTGTGTGTGTGTGTGTGTGTGTGTGTGTGTGTGTGTGTGTGTGTGTGTGTGTGTGTGTGCACTCTCTTCACCGCTAGGAACCCACTGATGCCAAAATTAGAAACCTACCAATATTGTGATTAAAACCTACCAATATTGTGATTAAAACCTACCAATATTGTGATCAAAACAGCAGTTGTATGAGGAAGAGGACGACGCCTTCTCGCTGGTAACTTGACTCATGAGGCGGTGTTAACCAGCCTATGAGGAGCACATGAGGAGTGAGGAATGAGGAGCAGGAGGAGAAGGAGGAGGCCGCGGAGAGCACTCGGGGAGCACTCGTTCTCCCAGCACTGAGACCAGCAAACAAGTCCAACCACCACCCAACAGTGGGTCTACTTGCCTTGGCTGGCTGGGTTCTTTGGGTACGTGTGGGCACACACACACACACACACACACACACACACACACACACACACACACACACACACACACACACACACACACACACACAGAGCCAATCCAATATCATTAACTATGCTGGGATGTGTAGTTTTTTCCAAGGATTTGAGTCGATTTATTTGAAAATTTGTTTCAAATACTTGTGGTATTGAAGAGGCTATTACCTAATGGCCTTGTTTGGTTATCGTTGTTCGAGGACTGATGAAAACACTAATATAATGCGACTTTGAAAGCAAGAACGTTTATAACTCAAAAACACATACATGTTATTATTTCTGGAGAAATTATTTCATAGAGAATTATTTCTGAGATTTCAAAGATAAGACATTATTCTTTAAAATTTAAACCTTATAAGAAACAGTAGTACCAGAGAAAAGATATATATAGCTACTTTAATTTACTCAAAATAACTACAAAGTAAGAATCCTGAAGTGTGATTTGAATTTTCTTAATACTTAGAAGAAATATCAATTTTGTCTCAAGTTCATTAGGTTTAAAGTACATAATCTTTAGACTTGAGTCTATTGCTACTGGTCGCCCTTGGGCTGTTAGAGAAGGAAATTTATTTTCAGAAAAAGGAAGTTAGATGTTTGCAAAAAGATTAAATGATTCATTATTTTGGTCGCATTTTTTTTTTTCGTATTTTGACTATGTTTAATTGTTAAGTTAAACTGATAAAAATCTAGGTATTGATATATCTAAAACTGTTGATGCTGAAAAAGTTGTTTTTAATTTGTCTGATAATTTATCCAAAGAGGAGAAGGATGTCTTGAAGGATTTATCTTGATTTTATTTGCCTCTTACTAGGGGTAAATTACAACATTTTCATTGGTTTGAAATACTGTCATCAATTACTTATTTGTAATAAGTATGTTTCAGAAAATGTTAACTATAATTGTCTTGAAATGTCTGCCGTGACTAACAGCTCGCATAAGAAAACGTATAAGAGCTGTTAATGTCTTGAAACAAAAGTGAATGATGCAAATCTTATTGTGTGTTTTTGTTTCTAAGTAATCTTTGTTTTTCTGAACTTTTCTAAGTTCAGATTGTTAAATATCGATATGACTTCTTTTGTTTTAAAGTTTGAAGACAAGTTAAATACGTTCTTAAGACGTATAAATTCCTATATGATATAAGATTTTCATATATGATATAAGATTTTCATATATGATATAAGATTTTCATATATGATATAAGATTTATGCTAATACACAGCTGGTTCCCAATCCGAATAGCTATATGGTCTTCCTAACACCCTAAGAAGGCTATCCAATTAGTTTAATTCCTTCCTAACAAAGGCTATCCAATTAGCCTAATAATTCCCTCCATTGCTACTTTGAATTATAAATTGGCCACATACTTGGGTTCCTATTTAGCACCTTTTAATACAAATACCTTTAATATTGAGAATGTATCTGTAATAGTTAAATAAATTGCTACAGTGAAATTTAATAATTACGTGGCCATGATGAGTGTAGATGTTGAATCATTGTTCCCAAAAGTTCCATTTAAAGGAACTTCACACACTGAGAATAATCCAACTGAATAAGAATCTAGTGATTTAGGGATAAACAGGAAAAAACCAACATGGTAAATTGTTAGAAGCTAGCAACTTCAGATCCTGATTTTTTTCATTTGATGGTAAACTCTATTGACAAACAGATGGGGCAGTAATGGCTTCAGCTCTTGGTCCCATCCTTTACTAATGTTTTCCTGTGTAATTTTCAGGAACTTGAGAGAGACCCTCTGGGTTTCATCTGGGGTTTAAGACCCAGTCCCTCTGGGGTTTAAGACCTAGTTCCTCTGGGGTTTAAGACCCAGTCCATCTGGGGTTTAAGTCTACGTTCTATCGTCTTTATGTTAAAGATTATTTTCTTATCTTTAATGATCACTCGAAAGTAGATAAGTTTGTTTCGTATTTGAACTCTAAAACATTTAAATGTGACTTTTTACTCATGAAAACTCAAGAACCGCATTTCTTGACTTACACTAATATTAATAGAAAGGAACTAATGCTAATATTAACTAATATTAAAGGCACTAATACTAATACAATTACTAATACTGTAGTCAATAGTCTTTCTCTATGTAACGTATATCTACATTCACGTGATTCGTTTACATTAAATATTCTTTCTAAATTATTAAAGTTAAATACAATAATAACTTTATTAAATAGAGCTTTCATTCCTTGTTCCCATCACAAATGATCTGATTTTGAAATTAACTTCTTTCGTGAGATTTTTTTAATAAAATAGCTTTTCCAAGCAAACCATTTTATACAATTATCAAAAATTTTATTACTAAATATCTACTCGTCAATCACAAAGGATATTCACCATGTCAAATTTTGTTTTTTGGGTAATAAGAACATAAGAACAAAGGCAAATGCAGAAGGCCTATTGGCCCATACGAGGCAGCTCCTATTTATAACCACCCAATCCCACTCATATACATGTCCAAACCACGCTTGAAACAATCGAGGGAATCCCACCTCCACCACGTTACGCGGCAATTGGTTCCACAAATCAACAACCTTGTTAATGATGTTAGTTGTCATATTAGACAGGAACTAGAAAGATTATTAGAAATATTCTTAGACCTTGCAATCCACAAATGAATTTTCAGTTTGTGTTTACCCATAATGATACTATTGGAAAGTATGCAACACACACACATAGGGATAGTTTGACCTATGACCTCTGACCTGGGGGTGTTTACCTTTTAAGTGGTCGAACTGTTACATTCGAGAATTGAGGAAATACCGCACGAAGGGTTAAACACCGTATCTGTGAGCATAAGGGTATCAGAAGCTGCAGTAGGAACAGCAGCAGCAGCAGCAACAACAGCAGCAGAAACAGCAGTAGCAACAGCAGCAGCAACAGCAGCAACAGCAGTAGCAGCAACAGCAGCAGCAACAGCAACAGCAGCAGCAGCA
Source organism: Procambarus clarkii (assembly GCF_040958095.1). Classification (NCBI taxonomy): domain Eukaryota; kingdom Metazoa; phylum Arthropoda; class Malacostraca; order Decapoda; family Cambaridae; genus Procambarus; species Procambarus clarkii. The sequence continues at coordinate 20,335,628 of NC_091211.1, forward strand.
GCAGTAACAGCAGCACCAGCACCAGCAGCAGCAGCACCACCACCAGCAACAGCAGTAGCAGCAGCAGACCAGCGGGGAATGCCATCTCTAGGACGCAGCAGACCAGCGATGTCGGAGATCGCAGCGGACAATATCGGAGTACCACCGGCGAAGCGGAGTCTCTAATCGAAGTCCGCGGCGGCAAAGACCATACCCGAGCCCGAAGCGGAGTCCGTATTGCCGAAGAATCGCAAATACCAGCAATTAAATTATTAACGAATTTAATTCACTGATCATTCCCCTTTTTAACTCTGCCAACCAGCTCATTCCATACATTATACAGTATTAACGAACTGACAATCGCGAATGCATAATATTCATGGTTTGAAAATATTGGTTTCATGATCAATGAAGAATAGTTAGAATAGTTAATAGAAGAATAGTTAGAATAGTTAATAGAAGAATAGTTAGAATAGTTAATAGAAGAATACTTATAGAATAATTAGAATAGTTAGAAGAATCTGTGTTAAAGTAACACAGATTCAAAACTTTTTGATGTTTCAAGATTTGTTCTACAATATTCGTGCTACAAATCGTGTTCTTTGAGGTGTATAATTCTCATTCATGTTCTTAATGGTGTATAATTCTCAGTCATGTTCTTAAGGGTGTATAATTCTCACTCATGTCCTTAATGGTGTATAATTCTCATTCATGTTCTTTATGGTGTATAATTTTCACTCATGTCCTTAATGGTGTATAATTTTCACTCATTTCCATAATGGTGTATAATTATCAATGTACTAAAATAAAATAATAAATATATTAGAGGACGATTATTATTCATCCGGCTTGTACATTACATTTTTAAAAATGCTTTAACCTCAAGTAGGTCTATTGTTTTTTATGGTTTCAGCCTGAAATAGGCCTACAAGACAAAGCCATTCCTTCACTAATTACAAACCTCAAGCCACTCTATTGATTTAATTTAATATATTAATGTTTAATCATTTTTAACTATGTGTTAATTTTTTATATATTCAGACAATTTTATGAAACTATTGAGGTTGAAGATATATATATATATATATATATATATATATATATATATATATATATATATATATATATATATATATATATATATATATATATATATATATATTCTTGGACGCTAGTGTACAGGGGTGCTCTTGGGCACTAGTGCAAGTGGGTATTCTTGGATACCAGTGTACATGGGTATTCTTTGGGCAGCAGTGTATACCTGTATTCTTCGGCGACAGTATAAGTGGGAATTCTTGGGTGTAAGTATACATGGGTATTGTTAGGCACCTGTGTACATGGGTATTCATAGCACAATCGTATGTATTTGCTATTAAGGTATTGTTGAGAAACATTGCTTATTCTATAGCATAATATACATACTATATGCACAAAATACATGTTTTGTATAATTTATGTATACAAAAAAATTAAGATTCTGTATAATCCTTGCTTGAAATTGTTGAAATTGTTGCTAGTAAATGTAAACTAGCTATTGTAAATAAGAGGTATTGTAACCATGTAGTGTTAGCAAGAAGTATTAAAGGAAAGTGCTATTGTGGGCTAGTGGGATTGTATGACAGTGGTATTCTAACCTTTCAGAAAGAGAATGCACATGACTCCCTACATATTTCTTCACTCTATGTAATATTTGAACACATTACTACTAGTTAATAATTTCAATATTAAACTACCAATTAATAATTTCAATATTAAACTACCAATTAATAATTTCAATATTAAACTACCAATTAATAATTTCAATATTAAACTACCAGTTAATAATTTCAATATTAAACTACCAATTAATAATTTCAATATTAAACTACCAATTAATAATTTCAATATTAAACTACCAATTAATAATTTCAATATTAAACTACCAATTAATAATTTCATTATTTCAGGACACGTCTGTTGGGTGTTTTCAATCATCTTTATATTAGCTCAAGTGTAAATATTATTTTATATTAGGAACTGTATCCTATGAGTGAATCAATTTGCACCTCCCCCCCCCTATTTTACTAATATTAGTTATCCCCTATTTTGCTAATATTCCTCTTCCTTATTTTACTAATATTTGTCTTTCCCTTTTATAAATAATTATATTAATCAATTTTACTAATATTCGTCTTCCCCATTTTACTAATAATCGTTCTCCCAATTTGCTTTAAGTTGTTCGTGTCTCTTTATTAGTAAATATTGTGATGTAAAATTGATATTAATTTAAAGTAATTTTTTTTTTCATATCTCTAACTGTTCTTGGCTTTTGATACTATGCTCTTGACCTTTGACCCTGTGGGCTTGACCTTTGACCTTGAGGTCTTGACATCTGACCTGAGGTCTTGACCTCTGACCTATGGTCCTGATCTTGCAGACAATTACGGGCTATTCATGCCCGTGCCACCTCGTAGGTGGCTTAATCTTTACCAATAAAAATGCACACAAGGACCTGAGATATGAGGACGGAGGGAAGGAACGCTTCCTAGCCACTTGCGGACCATCGGGGATCGAGCAGCGACCCTGTAAGATGCGACATCAGTCCAAATACAAACCAGCTCAAAGTACTGTATCCTCGTCAATCGCGTTGAAGAGTTCATACACAATAAATCATAAATCATTAGCGTTGTATTCACACGAACTACATACTGTATTATTATTCGATGTATTATTAGACCCCTATATTAGAACTACTATATAATTAAACCCCCTTTAACGTGAACACTCATTATAAAACAGGAGACACGCGCTGTATAATTGCTTCAATTGTCTATGTATAATGATGATAGGCAAATTCACCAACAGCCAAAAAAAAACAAAACAAAAAACAAATTATAGACAAATTATGGTAACATAAACCGCATTTCGAAGAATGTCTATAGGTTTAATAAACATTAATTATATTAAGTGGGCCAAGGTCGCCATTACGAATTTCTTTCGTTATATAATGTTTATATAATTTATATGTTTATATATTTGGGAAATTTTCTGTTGTGTCGCGTCTGATATACATTTCCGGATTAATTTTCTAAATTATTGATGTATATACATTGCATATTACAGATGTTTGTAATTTGTATATTACAGATGTATATAGTTTATATAATACTGATGTATATACTCTGTATAATATTGATGGAACTGGTTTTTCATTTTAGGAGTATTACTGTATTAAAGGTGTTGCTGTTGTATTTTATGTTGTATTTGTTTAGTTGCTGTAGTTGTTGTTTAAATTATTAATGTGAAGAATTACTTTGCTTGTTAATGCTGCAGTTAATGCTATTGTTGTTGTTGGGTTAATATTACTGTATTACTGTATGTAATATACTGTATTAGTGTTCATTTGCCTGTATTTTCACTGCTATAATCACTGGAATTATATCTTCAATAATTCTATTAAATATTATTAACAGTATTAGTTATTAGAAATTATTTATTGCTATATATTAATTATTTTTGACTATTATAAGTATTCATTTTATATTATTATAATTATTGTATTATTATTTTAAACTATTTATATTATTTACTCTATATTACTAATACTTCAATATATATATATATATATATATATATATATATATATATATATATATATATATATATATATATATATATATATATATATATATATATATACACGTCTCCATGAAGTTAGGCGCGGCGCGAGGTTTAAGATAAGAAGTTATTTATGAGAGGCTGAATCCGTAGAGTTGATCATAACTCTATGATCTCTCACACTACATCACCGGATGCCCAGTTATTAGACCATTCAGACCCGTTGGCATGAGGTACCTGGAGCTTTGCAATTACTTTATTCACTCTCGTGTTGATGATGATATCCTCATAATGCTCCCAGAGTCTGCCAGTGCAGACTACTTATCACATGCCTCTGTATGACTAACCATCCTGTGTGATGGGGATTTTTTAGCATCATGTAGGTAGCTTTTTGACACACTGTACTGCTCTTCATATAGTCTAGGGCAGCTGTATAAATGTCCAGGTACCTTAGTATCACACAGCTGGCTCTTGACACACACTGTGTAACCCTTCATATAGTCTAGGGCAGCTGTATAAATGTCCAGGTACCTTAGTATCACACAGCTGGCTCTTGACACACACTGTGTAACCCTTCATATAATCTAGGGCAGCTGTATAAATGATGAAATCACTAGATTAAAAAATGCTATCATATTTCTATTATAAGTTCATCTCGTTGAATAAGTCTAAACGGTCAATGGTGGTCAATTTCGATTCTAAATTATTACTGATAAAATCTGATATTAAATTCTGACAATAATTATAACTTATCAACATTGGTGCTGAGAATTTTGATATCGGTTTAAATGATAAAATCTGACTGTGAATTTTCATGTCATTTACAATGAAAAAAGTATAATTTTAAACAGTAGCTTCCGGTATCGAATGTAAAGTTTTGTGATACTGAATTTTGACTTCCTAAATAATGATAAAATTCTGGTGTTAAATTCTGTAGTCAGTTATAATATAGACCAAAATGAACTCTGAATACGAGCTTGTATTATAAGGATTAATTATAAAAAAATAAATAAAAAAAATAAATATATATATATATATATATATATATATATATATATATATATATATATATATATATATATATATATATATATATATATATATAAATGAGGTATTATATCTTATCTTTATCACAGTATTACACCAGAAAATTACGTTATTATCAAAAATGATAATATTATCCATATTAATAATAATAATAATAAAATATTGGTTTAATATATTGTATATATATCAGTATACATCATACAAATATATAAATAAACTGTCAATACACTTAAGAGTTCCTTAGTGTGTTCTCTCAATATGTTCTTAATATGAGTGTAATTAGTGTGTGTGTGTGTTCTTTGTGTGCCTGTTCTTAGGATGTGTGTGTGTGTGTTCTTTGTGTGACTGTTCTTAGGATGTGTGTGTGTGTTCTTAGTGTGACTGTTCTTAGGATGTGTGTGTGTGTTCTTAGTGACATAACACAGTACTCTGAACGTGGCACTCAAATCTAAACAATGAATAACACATAGAAGAAGAACGAGAACAAGGAGGACACAAGTTAGAACAAAATGAAGAACAAAATTTGTAAGAAAAATAAGAATTAGGAGAGGAACAGAGAGAACAGCAGCGGTAGCAAGAACAGGACCATGGAGAGAGAGAGAGAGAGAGAGAGAGAGAGAGAGAGAGAGAGAGAGAGAGAGAGAGAGAGAGAGAGAGAGAGAGAGAGAGAGAGAGAGGGAGAGGGAGAGAAGAGAGAGAGAGAGAGAGAGAGAGAGAGAGAGAGAGAGAGAGAGAGAGAGAGAGAGAGAGAGAGAGAGAGAGAGAGAAAGAGAGAGAGAGAGAGAGAGAGAGAGAGAGAGACTTGCAAGAGATTCAATGACAATGAAAAGTTTGATTCATTCAAGACCAAGAATATCCAGGACACTCTACTCCAGCCCTCACAAGAATATTACACCATCTTCAAGACCAAGGAAGAATTATAACCCAATAGGTACAACAACAACCCATAGGCTGGGCATAAAAGATCTAGGGGCACAGATCTTAACCTATTTTTTTGTGTGTACTTGCCTAAAAAAAAAAAAAGATCACTGTTAGCTTAAGACTGTTTGGGCAGGCTTCGAACCCTTCCTTCCACAAACACAGTCACCTAGACACAAAAGCAACCCACAAACCACAAACCCAAATAACGCCCCTATTCCCCACCCATTCAAGACAGAACCACCCCTCCCTTATCCCCCTATCCCCCTATGTACCCCCCAACATTTAATACCCCCCCAACTTCCCCCCCTCTATTAAAACTCCAACATACACATACACACCCCTCCTCTTTCTCCTCTCTCCCCCCTACCTACCATAACCAAAAAGCCACACCTCCTGTCCCCATCCTTCCTATCCCTCCAGACAACCCCCCTCCCCCCTCACTACCCATCCAGACAATCCCCTTCCTTCCCCCCCCCAATCCCCGTACTGGGGGGCATAAACACGCTATAATAGACTTATAGTAAGGTCCAGCATCTCAAACCATCTTCACACAGTGGCCTAAAGTAGCAAGTAGAACCACCCCGGGGTAGAACCACGAACCAGCACGGGGGGGGGGTAGAACCACGAACCAGCACGGGGGGGGTAGAACCACGAACCAGCACGGGGGGGTAGAACCACGAACCGGCACGGGGGGGGGGGGGGTAGAACCACGAACCGGCACGGGGGGGTAGAACCACGAACCGGCACGGGGGTAGAACCACGAACCGGCACGGGGGTAGAACCACGAACCGGCACGGGGGGGGGGGTAGAACCACGAACCAGCACGGGGGGGTAGAACCACGAACCGGCACGGGGGTAGAACCACGAACCAGCACGGGGGGTAGAACCACGAACCAGCACGGGGGGGTAGAACCACGAACCGGCACGGGGGGTAGAACCACGAAACGGCACGGGGGTAGAACCACGAATCACCACGGGGGGGGGAGGTAGAACCACTAACCACCACGGGGGGGGGGTAGAACCACGAATCACCACGGGGTGTAGAACCCCAACACTGCGGTAGAACGCTGACATTCCCATGGAGTCGAGCAATGAACCACTCCCCCTCCCCCCTTCCCCCCCCCCGCAGTGAGTTGAACCAGCAGGCAAGTGTTAGGTAGAACCACCATTCATTATAGAGCGCAGCAGCGGTGCTGGCCGGGGACAATATTACCAATTACGGTGAGAACCATATTGCAAGGCTGAAAAACACATTTATTAAACGGCTACTGTGGCGGTGTTGGTGGTGGTGGAGGTGTTGGGGGTGGTGGAGGAGGTGTTGGGGGTGGTGGAGGAGGTGTTGGGGGTGGTGGAGGAGGTGTTGGGGGTGGTGGAGGAGGTGTTGGGGGTGGTGGAGGAGGTGTTGGGGGTGGTGGTCACCTCTTCACACCCCTCCTCTTCCCCCCTCTTTATCTCTCCCCCCCTCCTTCCCCTTGGTTGGGGGAGGGGGGGGGAGAATTAGAGGGGGTGGTGATGGGGTGGCACTATCTTCTAGTGGAGTTTGACCCCCCATTTTCTTACCCAAAAGGGGAGTTGGGAAGACTCTGAGGGAGGGGGTGGGGTGGTGAAAGAGAAAGGGAAGAGGTAGGAGGGGAAGAAGAGGGGGGGGGGGGCATGGAAAAGGAGAGCGGGTAGGGGGGGGGGAGGGGGGTAAATAGATCATGCAATCGTCATGATATTGTCTCAACGGGCCGAGGTTCATGATGCAACAGAGGGAGGGTGGGTGAGTGGGGGGTGGTGGGGGCTTATCATAGGACGATCCTACCGTATTGGCTTGGTGCCATGATATGGCACCCCTGATGGCATCGTGAGACCCACTGAACACTTCACATGAGATCACAGGGGCGCAATGGCAACATCATGGCGGTACATGGCAATCGAATGCCACCATTGGATAATATCCCTGAGAGAGAGAGAGAGAGAGAGAGAGAGAGAGAGAGAGAGAGAGAGAGAGAGAGAGAGAGAGAGAGAGAGAGAGAGAGAGAGAGAGAGAGAGAGAGAGAGAGAGAGAGAGACAGGGGCCCCTCCCCCCCCCCCTCATAAATCAAAGCATGCCTGGCATGGGCATGAAAAGCCCAATGCACCCCACAGGAGGGGAGGGGGAGGTGTCCCCCATGTCAGATAATGTCTCAACCAGCAAACAGGGCAAGAGAGGGAGGGGGTATATGGGGTAGGGGTAATGGGGTAACAGGAAGAGGTAAATGGGGGGTATATGTAAGGGGGTGAAAAGAGGGTGGGGTTAAGGGGGATACGAATGGGGGAGAAGGTGGGTGTGATGGGGGGGGGATAGGTAGTGAGGAGGGAGGAGGATGTCTATCGTAAGGAGACGGGAATCGTAGAGAGGGTGGACAGAGGGTATTGTGCGCTGGGGGGTGAATGGGGGGCATATCCAGGGGTATCGCAGCCGTGACCCCGCGACAAAGGTATCGTCTAGCGGTATTGGGAAGAGGGGTATCGTAGCGAGCATCGCAAAGGCAGGGTGGCGAGCGTATCGTAGACAAGAAGTCCCACAAGGACCAAGAATCACTACTGGATGAACAAGGAGGACTTAAGGGAGGGGAGGCAATGAGAGAGAAGGGGGGGGGGAGGAAGGGGAGGGGAAATGGAAGGGGGAAGTAATGGAAGGGAAAGGGAATGTCGGTCATGCAGACATGTATTCAGTAGCCGTTGTCATGGTAATGAGCAGTGGAGGTATAGTGATGCACACTCCTCATAAACCTCCTCCTCCTCCTCCTTTCTCATTATCCTCCTCCTCTTCCTCATTATCCTCCTCCTCTTCCTCATTATCCTCCTCCCCTTTCCTCATTATCCTTCTTCCAATCTGCACTATCCTCTTCCCTTTCTCATTATGCACCTCACCTTCATCATCATACTCATCATTAATACAATGTTTGGTTAATATATATATTAAGTTGAAAATGAAAATGAGTATTAAGTATATAATGTTAGTATTTCAGTGTGCTGTAATGGTTAGTGTCATCGTCGCTATACACACACACAGTAGCCGGCACCATACTCCTCTCTACACCGTCGTTGTTACTGTTACTGTTTTCACTATCACCACAACCACCATCCCACCGCTGCCACCATTGTTAGTACCATCACCACCATCCCACCGCTGCCACCATTACTGGTACCACCACCACCATCCCACCGCTGCCACCATTGCTGGTACCACCACCACCACCCCACCGCTGCCACCATTGCTGGTACCATCACCACCATCCCACCGCTGCCACCATTGAAGGTACCACCACCACCATCCCACCGCTGCCACCATTGCTAGTACCATCACCACCATCCCACCGCTGCCACCATTGCTGGTACCACCACCACCACCCCACCGCTGCCACCATTGCTGGTACCATCACCACCATCCCACCGCTGCCACCATTGAAGGTACCACCACCACCATCCCACCGCTGCCACCATTGCTAGTACCATCACCACCATCCCACCGCTGCCACCATTGCTGGTACCATGACCACCATCCCACCGCTGCCACCATTGAAGGTACCACCACCACCATCCCACCGCTGCCACCATTGCTAGTACCATCACCACCATCCCACCGCTGCCACCATTGCTGGTACCATCACCACCACCACTGGTACCATCACCATCACCACCACCACAACCACCCACCACCATCACCACCATCACCACAACCACCCACCACCATCACCAGACACCACAACCACCCACCACCATCACCAGAGACCACAACCACCCACCACCATCACCAGAGACCACAACCACCCATCACCCACCGTCAAATCATCATTCTCTACTATCACATAACCAAAAAATTCCCCCTTCCCATTTTGCCATGCACGGTGACGTAAGAGAGAGAGAGGGGGGGGGGGGAAAGAGGAAGGATGTGGGGGGGGGGGTAGGGGTAGGGAGGGGGAGATAGAGGTCGGTGTACCTCCCCTACAGACGCACGGATGTCATGCGCGCTGGGGGCCCGGCTGAAGGTCATGCAGATTGGGGGAGCTGGTTAGTGGGGAGGGAGGGAGGGGGTGAGTGAGAGGGGTGGGGGGAGGGGCGGGGTGTCATCAGGGTCCGTGTGCATGACCAAGGAAAGTGGAAGTGGGGGGGGGGGAGGAGGGGGAGAGAGAAAGGAGAGAAGAGGTAAGAGAGATGATGAGGGGAGGAGGAGGAGGAGAGGGGTGCATGGGGGGGGGGATGGAGGAGAAAGAAGAGGGTGGGGAAGAGGAGGAGAAGGGGGGGGGGAGAGAATGATGATGGAGTGTAATAGCATTAAGGAAAAATATGGGGGGAGATGGGGGGAGGAGGAGGGTGTTGGAGGGGGGTCCGGTGGGGGAGTGGGTGTTGGGGAGAGGGGGGGGGGTAGGGGGATTGACATGACGAGGAGAATGAGGGAGTTGCAGGAGGCAATGAGTGATGGGAGTTACCCTGTTGAACTTGCAATGTGCATCCAGGTGAGACTAAGTGTGTTAGTGTGTTTGTGTGTTTGTGTTGTCGGGCTGTTGTTGTTTTGGAAATGTTAGATCACCACACTAATTGTTATATTGATCGTTGAATACATTGCAGTACTCTCTCTCTCTCTCTCTCTCTCTCTCTCTCTCTCTCTCTCTCTCTCTCTCTCTCTCTCTCTCTCTCTCTCTCTCTCACCCCTCACCCTTACTTTATCTACCCTCCCTCGTCCATTTTTATTTCTCATCGTCCGTGGATTCACATTCGTGGATCAGGCGGCCTTGCCTATCCCTTCCTATCGGACGATTCGCATTTCCCCTCCACTAATAACGAACTGTTCCAATACGATTATTTAGTCACGGGATCACATACGCAGGAGACCTAAATCGTCATGCACAGGCGAATGGCGACTCCTGGCAATTTCGTCACTCTCCCCCCCCCTCTCTCTCTCTCTCTCTCTCACTCTCTCTTTTCTGTCATGCATTCGTTACCTCCCTACCCCCCCCCCTCTTCCCCACCTCCCCAGCCAACCCCTCTCTCACCAGTCATTCGATTTTCAAAGCATTCGAATAAACCTGTATTTCACCCACGGAAGCATTGCATGGCAGGCAAAAACGGTCTAATCATATGCATGACACTGATGAAATTCATCTGTCAAACAGGCAAGAGAGTTTTACATTATAAAGCTGGCCCCCCCCCTCCCCCCGTCAAGGCTTCAGCAAGCATCTATCTACTCGCAAACTTGAAACATAGTTTCTCAACGATGCTCCCCTGTCGCGGTACAGTTGACTTAAGGCGCATCTGGGAACATTCCGGGGCGTTGGTTCGAACTCTCATCACGGCCCCCTTGTGGAATTGTTCATATTTTCTCAATCTTTAATTATTGTTATAAAGCCGTCTCCTGGGGGCTTCCCCGCCAAACACACACCGAAACTACGACGTTGGTACAACGTTCGAACAAGTTTTTAACACCTCCTAACCAGTTATAACAACCAATATAGCAAGTTGTAACAACGTTCTAATGCGTCATAAACACGTTAAGCCAAGGTGTAACAACTTTATTACAAGTTGTAACAAGCGGAAATTAGAGACAGTTTCGGTTTGTGTTTCCAGGGTCGGGGCTCATAAACTGTTTAATACATGTAAACAAATTCGGCAAAGATTAAGAAAATGTGTAAAGAAAAGGTACTAAGAAAAGGTATTAACAAAAGGTATATTTCTTCAAGTTTACACCCCATACGAGCCTTACAATCTTCACTACAATTAGAAACCTTTTCCGTTTTCTTTTCTCGTGAAAGGGCATTTCTGAATTCATGAGTTTGTTATTAAAATTTAATGCCCATTTGAATGGTATTGGTTTCAGTAACCACAAGTGAAGGCTTATCACCGCTTGTTATGGAGACCTCTTCAGAAAGCTCTTAATTTAGGCGTATACAGTAATTTGTTTTCATACCTCATATCAGGCAGGAATATTCACAATTCCTGTTCGAATATTCCTAATCCCTGTTCGAACATTCACGATTCCTGTTCGAATATTCACGATTCCTGTTCGAACATTCATGATCCCCTGTTCTTTAGGTAAATCCATTCGTGAGCTCTTGCGTTCTTTTAGGAAAACCCATTCGTGAGCTCTTGAATGGGTAAACCCATTGTGAGCTCTTGAATGGGTAAACCCATTCGTGAATTCATGCACTGATGACGACAGCCATTAATTGTCCTGACCAATGACGCCTCAGTGTCTGAACTCAAATATTCCTTACTCTATCCTCCTGAGATGAAATTCCTTTTCTCAATAAACTTACTTGAACTTGAGGGCATTCATTCCAACACGCTTGCCTCTGTCTTCCTCCCCTGTCCAGGGATCATATCTTGAGATCTTCTTGAGGTTATCTTGAGATGATTTCGCGGCTTAGCGTCCCCGCGGCCCGGTCCTCGACCAGGCCTCCTTTTTGTTACACAGACCCCCAGGAAGCAGGCCGTAGCAGCTGGCTAACTCCCAGGTACCTATTTACTGCTAGGTAACAGGGGAAATCATGGTAAAATAAACATTTTGCCCATTTGTCTCCGCCTCCACCGGGGATCGAACCCGGAACCTCAGGACTACGAATCCGAAGCTCTGTCGACCCAGCTGTCAGGCGCCATCTTCTTATCTTGAGATTATCTTGAGATGATTTCGGGGCTTTAGAGTCTCCGCGGCCCGGTCCTCGACCAGGCCTCCACCCCCAGGAAGCAGCCCGTGACAGCTGACTTACACCCAGGTACCTATTTTACTGCTAGGTAACAGGGGCATTCAGGGTGAAAGAAACTCTGCCCATTGTTTCTCGCCGGCGCCTGGGATCGAACCCAGGACCACAGGATCACAAGTCCAGTGTGCTGTCCGCTCGGCCGACCGGCTCCCTTGACAACTAACGCAAAATAATTCCGAATCATTTACAACGCGAAAAATACCATTCAGCAAATACGAGTTATAGACCGTTTCAGAACGTGCCTCCCAACAGCTCCCCCGGGGTTCTCTGAACCTACCCGAGCAGACTCTGAA
>NC_091211.1:20353189-20355689 GCF_040958095.1 Procambarus clarkii
AGCATATTTAGGATCTTGTATGCCACATACGTCAGACCAATCCTGGAGTATGTGGGTGCCTGCGTGGGGGTCGTTTTCTTGTCAAACATAAAACGATGTTTGAAGAAAGTCCTGAGATATCCTGAGTCCAGGATATATGATATCTTCATATATCCTGGTATATGAAGATATGTCCTGAGATCAAAGACTAGTCTAAGAACTAAAAGGAAAGAGTTATAGGAAAAGACTAATAGGGTTAGAGGAGACATGATTACCACATACAAAATTCAGATGAATTGATAGGACAGACCACTTGCAATGGAAGGTACAAAGAGGGACACAGTTGGAATTTGAGTACCCAAATGAGCCACAGAAATATTATAAACAAAATGATTTTCAGTGACAGTGTTGTGAAACAAACATGAGATACACAAACACACAAACAAGATAAGCGGTGGAGACAAAACACGTCCCGTAGAAGGTTTAGATATAGATAGATATAGATAGCCTGGTTGATCAGGAGGCCTGGTCGACGAACGGGCCGCGGGGACGCTGAGCCCCGGAAGCACCTCAAGGTAACCTCAAGGTAGATATATAATAGAGCCCAATAGACTCACGAACCTGTACACAAGGTAACTGAGAGTTAAGAGGTGGGACCGAAGAGCCGAAGCGCAATATCTGAAAGCACAAGTAGGTAAGTGCACACACACACACACACACACACACACACACACACACACACACACATAGAATGCATTAGGAAGTGATGTGGTGGAGGCTGACTCCATACACAGTTTCATGTGTAGATATGTAGGAACCTGTACACCTGTTGATTGACAGTTGAGGGGCGGGACCAAAGAGCCAGAGCTCAACCCCCCGCAAACACAACTAGATGAGTACACACACACACACACACACACACACACACACACACACACACACACACACACACACACACACACACACACACACACACACACGCACGCACGCACACACACACACACATTTCTAACTCATAAAAAAATCTGTGAAACTTTCCGTTCAATCGACCAATAATTGCTATTAGGAATAATAGACCAACTAACAACAGCAACAACAACAATAATGCTAATAATACTACTAATAATAATAATACCAAGAACAAAAACAACGACCACTGTATGGCAACTTGGTTCACCCGCGAACAGCAACAAAACACAGCGCGATAATTAGCAAATTTCATCACAGGATAGGCAATAAATCAACACATAGTTTTCGGCTCACAGACCGTATGCCAATGGGCGGTTTAGCTTATGCTCTGAACCCAACATTTTAACCACGGAATACACTCAACATTTCATATTGCGTAATATTTTCAAATGTTTTATAAAATCTATTTTTTTTTTACTGTGTCCCGAACCGAGCTTTGAAATAATGTTATATGTATCGTGGGATATACCTCAACACTTGGATAAATGATGGATATAGAGATGATGGGAGATATTCAACTCCTTTTTGACCATGTCGTAGCTCAGTCGATTAAGGCAGCGTCTGGGGATGCTCTCGGACGCAGGTTCGAATCCTCGTCACGGCCCTTGTGGATTTGTTCATCTGGTGGATATAGGATAGGTAGAGATGCAGTGTGTATGGGTAGGATCTCTCTCTCTCTCTCTCTCTCTCTCTCTCTCTCTCTCTCTCTCTCTCTCTCTCTAGAGATGTAGTGTGTATGGGTAGGATCTCTCTCTCTCTCTCTCTCTCTCTCTCTCTCTCTCTCTCTCTCTCTCTCTCTCTCTCTCTCTCTCTCTCTCTCTCTCTCTCTCCTGTCCCTCTCTCTCTCTCTAACAATATCCATCTCTCTCTCTACCCATCTCCCTCTACCGGTGGGCTGGCAAACGATAATGTGTTCACAAGTTCCCGCCAAAACACAGAAAAATAACAAAAGCGCAGTGTTGCCAGAACAAACACGAGAGAAGAGTTATGAACACAGAGAGAGTGGAAAAAGTTACAGTTATTCTCCGGGAGAGTGGGGGGAGAGGGGGGTGAGTGGGGGGAGAGGTTGGGAAGGGGTGGGGGGGAGGGGTGGTTGGTCAGCTGTCAGTTACTTGATAAGAATTATCACTCCAGTGGATTACATGTGTATTTGATTACATATCCTGGCGTGCGGGGAGAAATAGGCCGAGTCACGTGGATTCCTGGAAGGAAAGTTGAATTTTGGCATTTGGGGAGGAGATTCGAGGGGGAAGATTCGGTGGCCTTGGCGTCCGCACAGCCTCCCAGATTGCTCTACTAGTCTTCCGTCGTACGATCTTGTAACAGTTTCTTACCAAACCCTCTGGGTGATTCGTCCGGTATACATGATCCTGCTTTTATTGAATTTTCAAAGCAATGGAATGCCATTATAACCCTAGCACTGACTTAGATAAAAACTACACAAACAGTCCAGCTGGGACAGCCCAGTAATGGAAAAAAATAGTTGATACCACGCTGCAACATCAGATAAGAACGCCCGCCTCAGAGCAGGGAGTGCCCCCCATGCAGGGGA